>NC_033658.1:2504099-2506803 GCF_001601855.1 Plasmodium reichenowi | reverse complement strand
ATAAATAATAAAAATGTTTATATTTTTTGTTTATTTTATTATATTTATTTTTAAAAATTAATAAATTAATTGAAAAAAAAAAAAAAAAAAAAAAAAAAAATATATGTATATATATATATATATATTCCATATGTGTGACAAAAAAAAAAATAAATAAGAAAGGATATAATATTCACGCTTGTAATAAAATAAGGACTAATTTTGTATATATTAAATATAAAGTTCACTTGTCATTATATTTTATATTATTATATTATTATATTTTTTTTTTCTTTTTTCTTTTTTCTTTACTTTTTTTTTTTTTTTATTGCTGTTGCATGGTATTAAGTTTTTTTGTACGCATAAAATATATATATATATATATATATATTTCTATTTTTTTGATTGGTGTTTAAAATGTATTTTAATAAAGATAGAAAGGATAAAGATGAGGAGGTAAAAAAAAATGTGGTAGTAAATAAAAGTATGATGGTCCAGAAAAATAAAAAGTACGTGAAGAATATGAAGCAGTCATCTTATAATATGAAATATGTAAATAAATTTTATAAACGTAATAGTAATATTTCAACGTTTAATAATAATAATAATTTTACCTTTATGAATTTTAATAATTTAAAAGTTGAAAATAAAAATAACCAACATGCATACTTTAATAGAAATAGTAATTTTAATAACAACATTAAAGATAATATACGTTCAAGCATTTATAGTAATAAACAAAATTATTTTGATCAGGATAACATAAATTATAATACTTTAATAAATTCACAAACATGTGTATGTTCTATACATATAGACAAATCAGATGATGATATTAGTAAACAACAAAATATAATTAATCATTTAGTTTTATATAATAATTTAAATCATAGTTCAAAAAATAGTTATCCTACCTTTATTGAACAAATTAATTTTACAGATAATATTGTTTTGTTGACGGGTATATTAATTCTACCATATAATGATAAAATTTTTAATAATCTTGAATTTGAAGGCAAAACAAATCCTATACCCTCAGAATGTAATTTAAGTATATATGTTAATGTAGTAAATCAGTATGATTCTCATTATTTTAAACAATTATATAAATTATCTTATAATTTTAAAAACAGACTCTTATTTGCTGCAACAAATAATGATACTATAGATTCATCTCTATTAATTGATCAAATTGTAATCAAAGGAAATTTTAAAAATTTATCTCTCATCGTACTTGGACAGATAGAAAATGTTGGAGAATCCCTTAGGTAAGTAAATTATCTCACGAAAAAAAAAAAAAAAAATACACACGCACACATACATACATATATATATATATATATGTATATATGTGTATATATTTATTTATATGTATATATTTATTTCGTCTCCTTCATTTTATATTCACCAATTTTATTTTTAACTTTGTAGATATTTCAAAGAAAATCTGTACGACAACAACATGAGAAGTAGCACTAATAAAGAAACCTTGGATGTAGAAAATGTCGATTTTGAAAAGGACGAAATTTATGCCCCACATAAAAATGTAGACATAAAAACGTATAACTTGAACAGTTTAATAAAAGATAATGTTCCTTTAGATATTCTTAATTATGAATGGAATATAGAACACAATTTTATACAAACGAGCTATAGAAACACTCACTTGTATAAGTTGTCAAATGTTTTAGAGGAAAAATTTTTATTAAATAATATTCAACATATGAGTCAACTTAAGGATGAGAAAAATGATGAGGAACACAAAAATGTGAACATGAACAAAAATGATGATGAACACAAAAATGATGACGAACACAAAAATGATGAGGAACACAAAAATGATGAAATTTCAAATAATCAAGAAGAAAAACATTATACCGAATCAAAAAACGTTTCAGAGAATATCCAAGAAGAATCCATAATAAATGAACATATATCTAGTGATAAAGAGAATTCACCAAATAACAATAATAATAACAACGATTTAAAGAAAAATAAAAAAAGAAACGAAAAATGTGTCCTTACCAATACAAGTATAAATAACAATCTCTTGAATAATGATAATAATGAGAAGGAAAATGTAAGTCATAATGAACATACTGATATAGAAAAAAAATACATAATGAAGGAACCATTTGTACCACCAAGTAACAGATTAATTATACAGCTATTAAACGAACTAACTACTATGTATAAAAA
The DNA here is from genome assembly GCF_001601855.1 of Plasmodium reichenowi. NCBI lineage: Eukaryota > Apicomplexa > Aconoidasida > Haemosporida > Plasmodiidae > Plasmodium > Plasmodium reichenowi. The sequence goes on along the minus strand of NC_033658.1, from coordinate 2,504,625 downwards.
TGAAAAAGAAATATATAAAAATAATATTCCTATATTTAAAAAAATTATAAAATTTGGTGCTATGTGGATATTTTATATATATAAAAATATACAAAATGAAAAGGATGGATTCTTTTTAAACTATTATAAGTATATACAAATTAAATTACATGATATATTAGGTGCACTTTTTATATTAAGAAGATGTGCTTTATATCCAGAATTATCAAAATATATAATACATCTTAACTTTAATACAAATATTCTATATTATGATTCTACATGTCCCCATGTCTTAATCAATTTAATTGACATGCTTCATATCCATGATATATATTTTTTATCCTCATGGAAAATTAAAACGGCTATATTAAAGACCATAATTGCATTTGTCTCGAATGCCTATGTTATGAACCTTTTTTGTAATTACGTAAGTTAAAAAAAAAAAAAAAAAAAAAAAAAAAAAAAAAAAAAAAAAAATTTTTTTTTTTTTTTTTTTTTAAATATTTTTTATTTATTTTTTTTTTTTTTTTTTTATTTATTTATA
>NC_033658.1:2491905-2503713 GCF_001601855.1 Plasmodium reichenowi | reverse complement strand
CTTCCCTTTGGTGGTTGAAACATGTTATAAAACGGATATTTTTAATATTTTTTAAAACTTAATTATAAAAGATTTATATGTATATCATATGTTTTAATTTTTTGTTTTTTTTTTTTTTATCTTAATTTTTATGTTTGTATAAAATATATATATATATATATATATTTAAAATGCTCAAAAGAAAGAACAAAGAATAAAAGAAAAAAATATCGCAGAATTAATAAATAGATAATTGTATATTTATATATGTAGAACTTTTTTATTATATTATATAAATCTATACTATGTTATATTATATTATATAAATCTATACTATGTTATATTATATTATATAAATCGATACTATGTTATATTATATTATATAAATCTATACTATGTTATATTATATTATATAATTTTATTAATTTTTTTTGTTTTTTTTTTGAAAAATAAGTACATTAAAGAAAAAAAAAAATAATGTCTTATATGAAGAAAATATAAATATATGCATATATATATGATATACATGTTTTCCACATTTATTCCACATTTATGTTTATTCATATATATTTAAAAAAATAGCAACACATAAACATGCTTGTATTTTATATTTTTAGGTGGATGAAAATAATGACACGCTGTATAAAAGGTTATTAGAGTTGTCATCACACAGGAAGCTGAAAAGGTAATACTAAAATTAAAATGATACACAAGAAAAAAAAAAAAAAAAAAAAAAATGTTTTGTCTATATATATATATATATATATATATATATATATATATTTATTTATTTATTTATTTATTTATATATCTCCTTTTGATGTTCCTTTTTATAGATATAATATTAAAAGATTGCTGGGTATAATTTTAAGCAAGGTTAAACTTTTTGAAGAAATAAGCAAATGGGAAGAGAGCATCATGAATATTATTACGAATAGAAAAACGTATGAACCTAATTTGTTTAATAAAGAAATATGCTGTAAACTTATATATGAATTAAAAAATGTACACAAAGAATTATTTCAGCATACATGTTATTATAAAAGTAAAAATAGCTGTTATGATGCTCTGTATGAGAATGAAATTTTTGTTTTTGATGAAAAAAATAATAAGAAAAATTTTTACATACATAAAATACATAATTATATTATTTCATATCTAGAATATAAACAATTTTTTAATCTTTTTCTTTATATTTTAAAAGAATTTGAAATACACATTAAAAATTCCCTCTTCTTAAATTCTTATGATATTTGTTTTATTACAGCTATGAATGATTTCGTGTTTTATTTCCTGAACTGTTCAGGTGGAATTAATGTGTTAATGAAATATAACATATCTCTATATGAAGTATTTTATAGGAACATATGTTTAATAATAAATAAAAAAATGAAAGAAATAAATATGAGTATAAATGAGAAAAAAGAAAATGAAATGAATGAAGCAAATAATAATGAAGATAATTATTCTGACGAAAATAATATTCCAAATGAAAATATGAATATAATAAAAGAAAACAATATTAACGATTATGATGATAATATGAATGATCAGGTTGATGATAATCTTAATAATAATATGTATTTCCAAGGAACTAATAATATAAATAATCCAATGGATGATATTATATATGACAATAATTATAATACAAGGAATGAAGATAATGAATTGACATGTGTATATGACGACCCGTATAGCGAAAATTATACGCACAATAATGAAAATAAAAATGATAATAAAAGTGGTATTCATATTAATAATAATAATAATAATAATAATAATAATAATAATAATAATAATAATAATAATAATAAGGGGTATTTTTTTAGTGGACAGGGACCAAAAGAAACAAATGATTTATTAAACAATGAAGAAGACAAAATTAAGGAAAGTAATTCATATTTTTTAAATTCGAATTATACTACAGATAATAATAATAATAATAATAATATGAAAGAAGAAAAAGATGTAGTTTATAATGTAGATGATATCAACATGGAATTCATATATAATGAGAAGAATTTCTTTTATGATAATATAAAAAGTGTATATACATATAATGACATATTAAGAAATAAAGATATATCAGATGAATTATATTTAAATGGATATAATTATAAAGACATGAAAAATATACGTAATTATTGTTCTTATATTCTTTGTTCATTAAAAATATTTTGTAAAACAAATATATTAATATATAACTTTTTTAATAGTGGCAAAGAAATATCTTTAACATATATTAAATTTTTTAATGTTTTATGTAATTATCCTTTATCCAAGCTAGCCATATTTAATAATAACAACTTTTATAATTTCTTTCATCATATTATATATTTATTTTATTACTTTATATATTTAGAAAAAATATATGAACATAATTGGAAAAAAAATAACAGAAAAAGAAAAAATGACATAATAAAGAAAAACAATCAAACGGTACAATATGAAAGAGAAACACCCCAAGAAATTGATCATAATAATGATGATGATGATAATAATAATAATAATAATAATAATAATAATAATAATAATAATAATAATAATAGTAATAATATAAATCATTGTGTTAATAATATAAATATACTTGACCCTTCAAATAATTCTCAACAAGATAATAAACAAAATAATGACACTAATGAATTTATTTTGGTATCTATAAGATATTTATTAAATATTATTTATAATTTAATATTTTATGATGATAGTGGTTATTTTATATTTCATTTTGGTTATTCTATATTTGTGTGTCTAGAAGAAATTCAACATATTACAGGAGAAATAAAAAAAGAAAAAGATCATTCTTATGGTACCTTAAATAATAAAGAAACAAAAAAAATATTTTTAAAACATTACATAAGTCATGATAAATTATTTTATAAAACATATTTCGATTTGTATTACAATTTAAGAGGTTTGTATCTTGATTTATATAAATATGAAAAGAAGAAATTTAATGAAATGGATAAGAATAAAAAGAAAGAAGCCTACAAGGATAGTATATTTAACATATTAAATAAATATAATAAAAGTGTTAATAAAAGAAATAATAATCCTACACAAGAACATATAAGCATTAATGAAAATAATAGAAACCATGTTGGAGATAAAAATAATGATTTTGTTGAAAAAATAAAACAAGACTTATTTGATAATGAAGATATTATTCTTAACTTATTTCCATTAAAATCAAAATATAATCCAAATATTAAAAAAATAATTGAATGTTGTAAAATTGACAAAGATAAATATTCTTTAAGAAGATCTAAAGAATTAAATAACTCTATTACGAAATTAAACAATGATATATATATAAACAATTCAACAAGAAATTGTATACTTTTGGGAAATACAAATTATGAATTTGTAGAATTATTAGAAGAATTGGATGATACATCAACAGATAATAATATAAATAAAAAATTGGATACGTATCCATTCTTACCTTTACATTTATTGTATTATTATATGAATCTATGTTCTAATGTAAATTATTTTGATAATATATATGATCCTTACAATGAAAAACAAACACATGCAGTTGACAGGACAAACGAATCGAATTTAGAGTATAACGATGATAATAATAATAATAATAATAATGAGGATGATGATTATTATTATGATGATGATGAGGAGGAGGAGGAGGAGGATGAAGATGTGGATAATACTTATGATGATGATAATTATGATAATTATTATGATGAGGAAAACAAATATAACAACGAAAATTTTGACTACTATGATAAGGATGGTCAAAATGAAAACAACCATGTACATAAAGCAAAAAATAATCATAATAAAAATGTTTTAAAAAAAAGAAAAATATATGATTATCAAAACAAAGAACCCTTTATTATTAACAATGATGGTTTTTTCTATAAAGGTTTTGAATATCATAATTATTTGTGTATAAAAAATAATAAATTAGACGAAGTCAACAAGCCAATTAAAGAATATTCCAATTTACACACATTTTTAGAAAAAGAAAAAAAAAAAAAAAAAAAAAATTTATTAACAAGTCAGGTAAATTATAATAATATATATTATACAAATGTAGATCCAAATGAAAGGTATACAGAGAATATATTTCTAATATCAAATTATATAAATAAATATGATGTAGAAAATAGTATAAAAAATATAGGATCAGCATTATATAGTGAAAATAATTTAGATTTCTTAATTAAGTTGATATCAAAAAGTATAATATTTTTAAATATGAATATATTTAAATTAGCAATAATGAATTTTAATAAATTCAGTGGAAGGAATTTATACAAAATATTAAAGTGTCGATCAAAAACATTGTTTTTTGTTAAGAGTATATTAAATGTGCTTTTTAATTTTTTTTATAATTTAACACATGATAATAATGAATTCATAACATTAAAAACTTATAGAAACAATGAATTGTTTTATTCATTATTATATTTATTAAATAAATTATTAAGTTTTAATGATTGGTTAGGTTCAAATAATATAACTGAATATAATCATCATTCATCTATATATATATTAAGATATGATATAATATATATATTAAGGATATTTTATTTATGGTTTAACAAAACATCTGATAATCAATCCTTTTTATTTCGTTCGGTATTAAAATATACGCGACTAATTCCTTCTTATAGTACATCTGGAATGTTACTACTACTAACATTTTTGGACTTTAAATATATTTTCCCATCATATGTATATTCTTTTTATATTTCTAAGGATTTAAAAAATATTTGCTATGAAGGAATTAAAAGTGCGATAAATGTGAAAGAGCAAGATGAGGAAGAAGAGGAAGAAGAAGAAGAAGACCAAGGGACAAAAAATAGGGAAGATGAACTTATTTTGGAAGAGTCAGAAATGGATAATCTGGATTATATTAACGACCACGACGATGATGATGATAATAATGATGATGATAATAATGATGATGATAATAATAATGATGATAATAATGATGATGATAATAATAATGATGATAATAATAATGATGATGATAATAATAATGATGATGATAATAATAATGATGATGATATCAAACTTCCAAAGGGTAAAAGAAAAAACAACAAGAAAAAAGAACCCATCAAAAAAGAACCCATCAAAAAAACAACAATTAATAAAAGAGGTGGAAGGAAACCAAAAAACAAAGTTGAAGATATTAAAAAGGAAGATAACGAACAAGTGAATAATCATGAACAGGGTACAGAAGAAATGATCAAAGAAGAAGAAACAAATGAGTGTGATAATAAGAAAGGTAAAAGAGGAAAACGAAATAGTACGAAAAGTAAAAGAAATGAAGATACTGAAAATTTAAAAGAAGAGACAATACAAAATAATAAAGAAGATGTACATATGGATAATAATCTTATAGAGGAAGAAGAAAAAAAAGTGGATTTAAAAATAAATGATAATAATATATGTAATACTATAAATGAAGAATACACTATTATAGGGTTACCTAACTTTAACAAATTAGATATATATGAAAATAATTATGAAACCTTTGTTTTGTATTCAAACATTTTAAATAGTAATAACGGAACTACATTTTTTAGCGATGAAGAAGAAGAAGATGAAGAGGTAGAGGTAGAGGTAGAGGTAGAAGAAATAGAAGAAAGGAAAAAAAAACATTCCTCCATATTTAAAGATGAAAAACGTGAATACCTAAAAGAAGAACGAGAAATAAATGAGAAAAAAAAAAAAAAAAGAGTAAGAAAGAAGGAAGAAATTAACGAAGAAGATGAAAATATTAAACAAGAGAAAGAATATTATGGAGAAAAAAAACAACAATTTGGAAAACTAAATCAAGATTATGAGTATGAAGAAAAACGGAATCAAATGGAACGTGAATTAGAAGCACAATCAGAATCACATATTTTACCATCACAAGAAGAAAAAGATGATTTGTATTCTGAAAGAGGTAGTGTTTTAAATATATATAAAAATAAAGAATATAATTCTTATGGTTATAATAATATTATATATATGGATAAGAAAAATGATTATCAGAATAACATGCTTTTAAGGAAAGATAAAGAACTAGAAAAAATCATTTTATATTATAAATTAAATAATCCATTTTATTTGAATGAGAAAGGGAAAAATGAATGTTTATATTTATGTTGTGATATAGATATCACAAAACAAATTATGAATGAAAATTTTTGTGAGCATTTCCGTGTATTCAACTTAAATTATTCTTCAGATGATTATGAAGAAGTTTTTTTTGAAGATTATAAGAAAAGAGGTTTTTATATGAGAAAGAATTATATATCATTAATAGGAAATCTAAGTATGAATTTTAAGAATATAAAAGATCAAATTGACACATTAACAAATCAGAAAGAGAAAAGTAATAATAATGGAATAAATAGCATGATGAATAATTCTTTGGAACATAATGTATTAAACAAAAATTTTTTAGGAAATCATTTCAAGGGTGTGTCATTTTTAACGTCTAAACGAATATTAAGTAATAACAGTAGTAATAATATTAGAACCTATGATAAGAATAATGCTATGAATATATCTAATGATTATTTAAATAATACAAGTTATAGAGAAAATAAGAACGTTTCACGAGAACATTTAAAATATGAACAATCCATATTATTAAAGAAGGATGAGAGGAAAGGAGAGAAATTATTATCTTCAAATGATAAGAATAATTTATCTAAGAAAATAAAAAGAATAGAATATATTACAAGGACATGTCCATATTCAATAAAACGATTTCTCCAACTAAATGATGATAATTATGAGGACGTTGATAATAATAATATTAATAGTAATAATATTAATAGTAATAATAATAATAATATTAATAGTAATAGTAATAATAATATTAATAATAATAATAATAATAATATTAATAATAATAATAATAATAATAATAGTAGTTATAAGAATGAAGGTAATTATAATTATTATTTTAACGAAACGAAGGAAGATGATCACGAAGATGTTATACTTAACAAATTAAGGAGAGAAGAATATTTATATGATCAACATATTAGCGTGAATAATTTAAATGAAGAAGAAAGATCAAAATTATTTTTAATTCGAAAAGAATTAAAAAATAAGGAATATACAAATTTTGAAGACTTTTGTGATTATATAAATTTTATTATAAGAATTAGTAAAAGTAATAATATTATTGCTAGATGTTTAAGTGTTCAATGTTGTGTTATATTTATTAATCATAGAATACCTATATTTACAATATTATATGATCATATATATAAAATCATAAGTAAATTAAAAGATTTCAATTTTTTAAGTGCAAATCATAAAAAGGATTATAGATCTAGTAGTATTGTTATGAATAAGATTAATTATTTCTCCTTCTATTCATATAATTCTACACAATTAAATAATGTTTATTATACATTTAATGAAGAAATATATCTACTTAAAGAATTATCTAATATGTTTTCGTTTCTATTAGATATAATAAAAATTTGTTTCTTTAATAATTACAAAAATAATTATAATAAATTAATTAAATTGTTATATCTCCCTTGTGAAAAATTATTGATTATATTATATAATTTTATTAATAACTTGAAGAAGATATTTCCCCAGGAGCTCATACGTTTTATAATCAAAATATCGAGCACCATATTTCATGGATATGCATATGTTTTGTTCTTATTTTTCCATAAGCATTCCATTTTTTATAATAACACAAATGAGAACATGGAAAGTAATAAATCCAAGAACAATTTAGAGGGCACAAAGAAAAATAGAGATATTAATAATAGTAATGATCATTTAGTTTATGATGAAGATGATTTATTTTATCATAAAGATCATTTTTTTAAGGAAAGAGAATATGTTAAAAAAGTTCAGAAACAATCATCAACAAAGGAATGTAAAGAACCATCCTCTTATTGTAAATCAGGTTCTGTTAATTCATTACAATATAATGAAAAAGAATTATTTTCTTGTCCTAATTATATGAAATATATAAAATATTTTATACAATATTATTTTGAATTGATTAATACGAAAAATATAGTTGATCGAAATAATAAAGAAATACTTTATAAATATACCGATTATGTAGATTTAAAAACAGTACAATATTGTTTAATAAATATATATGAAATAATAAAAAATAAAATCTTTTATTTCTTTACATTCTTTAAAGTAGAAAAAAATTTAATAAATCTATTTTTTAGATATATACATAATTATAAAGACCACAGAAAAAAAATACCATGTATATTTTATAAAGCACGAGGAAAAAATATCATCATAAGTATGAACAAGCAGAAAGAAAATAAAAATAATGTTGATCACAATAATAAACATCACGAAACAAATTGTGATATTATGAATCACCATCATCATCGTGATAATAATGAAGAAATATATAACCATATAAAATATTATAATGACGAAATAGTATTTTTTCATGTTTACGATTTTTGTGTACGTTTAAACAAGCACATTAATATCGGTAATTTGTTGGACTTCTTTTCATTTTACTTTGATATAATAGAAGAAACGAATAACAAAATTATTGAATTATATGAATATGTATATATAATAGATATTATATTAAATATAATTATAACAATAATAAATTATAATTACAACTCGCTTTTTATTCTTTTCCAGCTAGTCAACACACAATTTTCACCCATCCTAATGAAATATATAAAAAAAGAAATAAAAAGGGTTGACAAAAATAAAGCTATAGAGAAAAAAATTAATATACCACATCAAAAAGGGCAGATAAAGCAAAACAAATCTGATATGTCAACAAATAACATGTCTCAAATGGGTTCAAGGGAGACCAAAAATATTACAACCGATTATTGTAATGATGGTAATAAAAAGGTTGTAAAATTTTTAGAAGACTTTAAAAAAGACTTTTTAAATAATATTTTGCATAGTATGAATAATTTGTATGATTTTGTAATTACCAAGATGGATGGAAAATTGGGAAATCACAATAAAGTTTGTGAGGATCCATCTAATCATAATACAAATGAAGATAATGCAAATCAAAATAATACAAATGAAGATAATACAAATGAAGATAATACAAATGAAGATAATACAAATCAAAATAATGCAAATCAAAATAACACAAATCAAAATAATACAAATAACCAAGGTGATGATCATTATGGTGATGATCTTTATGGTGATGATCATTATGGTGATGATCTTTATGGTGATGATCATTATGGTGATGATCATTATGGTGATAATAATTACTATGACAACTTTCATATTAACTTGAACAGTTCATTGGATATATTGTCAAAATATATATTAAATATGATAAAAAAAATAAAATTCATCAAAGATGCCGTTCTGAATCTAGATATGTGTTTTATTCCGTACATTAGTTTTAAGGATTTTCTCATGTTCGCTTCATATAATTTAAATGAATTAAATAATTTGTATTCTAAAGAAAAGATGAAAAAACATGCACGTATACATAACAATGAAATGGGTTATTTATTTGATCAACAGGGTCCCCCCGCAAAAAAAACAAGAAAAAATAATGATACGGATAATGAAATGAAAAAAAATGTTCCTCATGATGAAGAAGAAAATAATATACCCATGAATGAGGTTAATAAAAGGAGAAATGAAGAAAAAGAAAGTACAACTTTTGATAATAGTACATTAATATCCAAAAATGATTGTAAAAATAGCGATTATAATATTTTCAATATATTTTGTAATAATAAGAAGGGGTATTTGTTTTTCTTTCATAATATGTTTAATAATATAAACTTGATGATTAATAATAAATTTTTATATAATAAAATGGTTGATGTATTTTTTTCAAAGAATATATTAAATAAAATCATTAAAGGATATGAATCACATCAACATTTAGATAATAATTATTTATTAACAATAAAAAATATTAACTCAAATAATATAATTCCTTCAGTTAATAAAAAATTATATGATTATTGTTCACATTTTTTTTCAGATATTCAATCTAAAATATATTTAAATGAAAATGATGAAGACATAAAGAGTTTCATCGTTTTTAATTTAGCTCAAGATAATAAAACTAAAGAAATTGATGAGAATCATTTATTATATAATTATATAAAAATTTTAAAAGATATAGAAGAAAATCAAAAATTGGAAAAGAAAAAAGTACAATTCAGTAATTTAAAAAATATAAATACCAAACCAAAAATATATAAAAAGTCAGATAAAAATAACTTTGAAGATCCTTTTAGAAATAGAAAAACATTATCATCAAGAGCACCTTCAAAACATGTTGATGATTATGAAGCATCTAATATAGCACAAAATAATACGTCACTTGTTGCGGAAAAGGTAGATATTCACAATAACAACAACAATAATAATAATAATAATACAAAAGTTCTAACAAATAATATTACAAATGAACAAAAGGAATCCAATTATGTAATATTAAATAAAAATAAAAATGATAATATAAATAACACACATGAAGAAAATAATATCACAATAAATTCTATGACAAACGAATTCGATAATTCAAAAATTGGAACTACTAATGATTTATCAAATGCTTTAAATAATACGTATCAAAATGATGACATTTATAATAAAAATAATTATGATCATGATGATGATTATGATTATAATAAAAATAATTATGATGATAATGATGATAATTACTATAATTATCAGGATGGAGAAAATGAATATGATAATTATGAAGATGTTTACAATAATAATAATTATAATTATTATGATGATGAAGAAAATTATCAAGAGGGAGAGGACCAATATAATAATTATGATCACAACAATTCAAATTATGTGATGAATGCAAATATGGAAAACGCAAATGCAAATGCAAATGCTAATATTTATTCATATAACTCGGAAAATAATAATATACTTGGAAAACAAGTAAATAACATAACAAGCAACAACAAAAACAATTATAATAATAATAATAATAATATTAATTGTAAAAATGATAACGTGTTTATTTCAAATGATCATAATATGAATAATCATATTAATAATGATCAAAATTATACAACTAATGCATATGAACACAATCAAACATATAATAATAATAATAATAATAATAATAATAATATAGAAACAAGTGCACAAAATAAAAATAATAAATATGAAGATTGTACATGTTATCAATTCAACTTATTGGGATGGAAAGAATTTTCAGAAGATGGTCATAAAAATGATCTAGATGTCTGTAAAATTGTTAATAAACCTTTCTTATTAAGAGATCCACGTATAAAAATGAAATTTCTAAAAATATTAGAGAGACATAATAATATTAAAGATATCTTCAAAAAATTAGGAGTTGACATAAAGTGAAATTATATACAAAAAAATAAAAATAAAATTAATTAAAAATTCAAACAAATTACACATATTTTTTTTAATTTCATTTAAGAATTTTTTATATTATTTGAATGATAATATATTATATATATATATATATATATATATTTTTACATGATATATAAAAAAAAAGTGATAACAGTTAGCATATATTAATATTATTCATTTTTTATATATTTAATAATTTATTATATATTAAATTCTTTTTTTTTTATATTTTCTGAACAATTCAATAACACTTTTAATTATTCATTTATATGTTTAATTAAACATTCCTTTATTATATATTATATATATATATATATATATATATATATATATTTTTTTTTTTTTTTTTTTTTTTTTTATTTTGTTAATATTATGGAAGGCCAAAAAAAAAAAAAAAAAATAATAAATATTTTTACCATAATAAAATATTTTTATATAACTTTTTTAATATATATAAATATATATTTTTTTTTTTTTTTTTTT
>NC_033658.1:2482248-2488020 GCF_001601855.1 Plasmodium reichenowi | reverse complement strand
AAATAAATATATATATATATATATATATATATAGAATAAAATATATAATACATTTATTAACATAAAAAAAAAAAAAAAACTATCACTTGTTTAAAAAAAGGAAGAACTACATATTCCAAGAATAATTAATTTTTTTTTTCGTCATTTATTTTTTTGGTGAAGTAATCATTTACGTGACCCATTATACTCTTAATATGCTCAGTTAAATTATTATTATTCATAAATATATCTACCCTTTCATTATTAATGTTGTTAATTTTATCAAATGATGAAATCCCAGATGAACATTCATAAACCTTTTCATTATTAATATAGGTAGCACATTTTACTAACTTTTCACCTTCAGTATTATTAGGTGACTCTTCATTATTCACATTTTGAATATTAGCCAATGAACTCATTTTATAAATATTGAAAAATAAGTAAATAAATAAATATGAATATATATATATATATATGTAATATATATGTTTAATTTAAATCCTATATATATTAATCACATATACACATTACAATATAAATCTGTACACATATATATATATATATATATATATATATACTCATCAATTTCATAATCCAATTGCTACAACCGTTCTTTATTATAAAAAGGACAGCAACGCTAATTGTGTATTACTAGAAAATGCAAACAAAATATATTTTATAAGTAATGTCGTATAAAAATTATTTTACTTTTTTTTTATTTTATGACCATTAAAAATAATCCCTATTTTCAAACATTATATACTTACATATTATAACATGTGAAAGATAAATTTACACAAATGTACTTTTGAATTTAATATATACTATAATTTTTTTTTTTTTTTTTTTAATTTAAAATAATAAATATTATATATATATATATATATTATATCAAAATTTAATAATAAATCTATAACAATAAAAATAATAATTTTTTAAAGTGGTTCTTTTCTTCTTGATATAATTTAGTACATTCATATGTACAATATATTTATTATATATATACATATATATTTATAATTACGTCAACAAATTAAAAAAAAAAAAAACATATTTTTTATTATGTCATTTTTATACTATTAATATTAAATGTTGTAATACCATATATTTATAATATATACCTAAATATCAACAACATTTTCTATAGAAATATTATTTTATATATTTTATTCTCAAAAGTTTAAAATAATATGAGAATATATTATGTTTTTTACAAAAAAAAATTTTTTTTTTTTTTTTTTTTTTTTACATATTATTTCATTACATAATTATATTATATAATTTTATTCATGTTGCTTTAAATTTTATTATATGTTCTTTTATTATTTATAAAAACTTGAAAAAAAAAAAAAATAAATAAATAAATAAATAAAATAATTATTTAAAAAATTTCTATAAAACAAAGTATAAAATTATTATTTTCAAAAAAATTGTATGAATATATTACATTTTTTATTGGACAGTTTTTTTATGTAAAGAAAAATGTATATATAATATAATATATATATAAATTATACGTATGAAGAAAAAGCCATTGTTACTAATTTATATATATTATATATCTCGTATTATAAATAAATTATATATATATATATATTATAATACATGCGGTGATGAAAGTTATTTAAAAATAATAGATATGTACTTTTGCAAACGCATAAATCAAAAATATATATTATGTATATATATATATATATAATATAATAAAATATTATATTAAAAAGGTATATATATTTATATATATATATATATATATATATATTAATATACAATACTTTCTCCTTATATTTTATTTTTTATGCTTACCATTACCAATAAAGAAAAAAAATAAAATAAAATAAAAATATATTATATATATATAATATATATATATATATATATAAATAAGTTTATATCATTATTTAATTTATAATATATATTTACTTAAAAATATTATTTTATACATATATATAATTACTATATAATTAATATAATTTATTTATTTTATTCCTTTATTATATATTTGTGTTTTACAAAAAGAAAAAAATTTTACCAAAAATATAACAGAGTTTTTAAAAAGTTATAAATGCATATTTAAAAAAAAAAAAAAATTCCATTTATATATATATATATATATATATATTTTTTTTTTTTTTTATTTTAAAATTTAAAAACAAAAAACATATATTATAATAAATATATATTTTTTTTCTTTTATTATTAAAAAAAAGAAAATTGATAATTTTCAAAAATTATGATTTATTAAAAAATAAATAATTTTTTTGAAAATTTTCATTTAAAAAAAAAAAAAAGGAAAAAAAGATAGAATCTAAATTTTTTTTTTTTTCTTTTCATTATTTTTAAGAAAATGCAAATTTTTGTAAAAACATTAACTGGAAAAACCATTACCCTTGATGTTGAGCCATCTGATACGATTGAGAATGTTAAGGCAAAAATTCAAGATAAAGAAGGAATTCCTCCTGATCAACAAAGATTAATATTTGCTGGAAAACAATTAGAAGATGGAAGGACCTTATCAGATTATAATATTCAAAAGGAATCTACTTTACACTTGGTAAAATAAACAAATAAAAATATGTATATATTGAAATGTATATATATATATCTATATATATATATATATATATATATAATAAATGCTATTTTATTGATAATTGTAAAAATAAGCCCTAATGGAAATATAATACATTTTTATTAAATGATATATATTAAAAAGAAAACTCTTTCTTTTTCTTTGATAATATATATATATGTGTATATATTTATTTATTTATATGTTTGTTTTTTATGTGTATGTTAAATTCATTTATTCCTATGTATATATTTTATTTTTTTTGTGCACAGGTCTTAAGATTAAGAGGAGGAGCCATAGAACCATCCTTAGCACAACTAGCTCAAAAATACAATTGCCAAAAATTAATTTGTAGAAAATGTTATGCTAGATTACACCCAAGAGCTACCAACTGCAGAAATAAAAAATGTGGAAGAACCAATCAACTAAGACCAAAGAAAAAACTCAAATGAACTATTATAAATTTGAATATATCAAAAGAAAGAAAAATTAAAAAAATTTCACATGTAGAAATATTGAAAAGGACAAAAGATACCTAAGAATAATATATACACTTATGTATATATTTATTTATTCATTTATGTATGTTCCTTTTTTACCTTTTTTTTTTTTTTATATTATGTGCATATTGATTTATACATATATGTTTAACATATTTTTACTGTAGTTTAATTTAAATTTTTTTTTTTTTTTTTTTTTTTTTTTCGAATAAATTTAAATGTATATACATATGCATATATATATATATATATATATATATATATATATATATATATATTACATGTATTTTATATTTTATATTTTATATTTTTTACATCTTGCATCATATATGTGTACACCTTTATTGTATATTACCAGTAGTAAAAACAATTAAATTTTAAAAACACATAATGATAAAGGTATCATCATATATATTACTGTTTAGAAATATATGTTCATTATGTGTATAAATTGTAAATTATAAACAAATTAAATAATTATTAAAAAAAAAAAAAAAAAAAAAAGAAATTAAAAATAAATATATGAAAAATATGATAGAAATAAAATAACATATAAAATGATGAAATAGAATTTTTTTGTTAATATAAAAAAATTACATAAAAATATACATTGGTATAATTTTAAAATATTAAAAATAAAATTATAAATGATATTATATAAAACATTTATATTAACATAATAGATTTTATATATATATATATATATATTATGATTAATATATACATATTTTGTAAAGGTCATATATTTTATAAATAAAACAAATCAATATTTTTTAAAATAAAAAATTAGAGGAGGGAAGAAAGCAGGTTGTACAGTGATGTCCATATAAATAATGTTGACACACACAATAATCTTATTATGAAGAATTAATAAGGACATATGTATAAATATACATATATAAATATACATAAATATCTATACATATATATCTAAACACATATATCTATATATATCCACTTTAAAACTTAAAATTTATTAAACAAACGTAAAAAAATATATATATATACAAACATATACATATATATATATATATATTCCTTTTTTAATTATCATTGAGGGAATATAGGTGTAATATTAGGAGATGATAAACTTTTAACTTTTTGTACAGATTTATCATTAACTCCTAAAAGAGATTTTATTTTAAAAAAACCGTTTTCTTTTTTTTCATTTGTTTGTTGTGCAGTAGTTGCATGATTTTCGCTAGTCGAATGTTTATAATTTTTATTTTCTAAACGTGGGAATTCTTGATTAAAAGGATTTCGATGTTCAAACTTTTTCGGATCTGCAAAAATATTCATCCTATCTTCTTCTTCCTGAAAAAAGTTGTATTCAACAGGGAACTTGTCGGATTTGACATCCTGATACTTGAATTTCTAAAATAAAGTAAATATAAATATGTGTACATATATATATATATATATATATATATATATATATATGTATTTATTTATATAAATTTTTATTTCTTTTTATTTCTTTTTATTTCTTTTTATTTCTTTTTATTTCTTTTTATTTTATTTTTTATTTTTTTTATATTTTTTGTTATTACTAATTCCTTTAAGGGGTCTTTTAACTTAAGGGATACAGAATTCATTAACGAAAAATAACTGAGAAGAAGCTCTAAATCCTACATAAATAAAAAAACAAACAAACAAATAAATATATAAATTAATATATATATATATATATGTGTGTACACTTTTGAGTGCCTTATTATACTTCTCGTACCTTTCTCGCGTCGAACAAAACTTTGTGCGTCTTATTTTCCAAAACAATATCAAATCCCTTCTTTATATATTCATGATGTTGTAAAAAATCAGTTTTTACAATATTTAATTTATGCTGATTTCTAATAATTTTATCAAGATGTTTTTGATTAGGTGAAGGAACCATTTGTAACTTCCTAATTTTTTTTTCATAATGATCAATAGATGAACCTAAATTTTTTTTTTTTATACATAAACTCTGTAATTTCTTTATTTTATCTAATGTATTATTAACTAGCACTCTTGATTTTGCAATTCGGCTAGTTGTCTTTTCTCTTACATCACTAAAAGAATCTAATATATAAGAAACATGTTTTACTATATCCAAATGTACTTCTTGCTCAAAGAATAACATTAAACTTCTATTTAAATCACTTATCATTATATTTATATTTTTTATAGCATCTTCTAATCTTTCTAAATATAATAAAGAATGAGAAAAATAACTATGAAGAGAATTTAATTGCTTTCTCTCCAGAAAAAATTCATCGTCTTCTTTTAAACTTTCGCTCGATTTGCGAAATTGTATCTAAAAAAATATGGTAAAGCGGAATAAAAACACATTAATACATAATATATATATATATATATATATATATATATATATATATTGATATATATTTTTTTCCTTTTTTATCATATATTTTAACAGTTTCATTTTTTACCTTATTCACAAATGCTTTCATATTATTCATTACGACATATATTGAAATTTTATTTTTTTTAAAAATTAAAAGGGGAAAAAAAAAAAAAAAAAAAAAAAAAAAGACAAAAAAAAAAAATTAAACACTACCTTATAAAATATTTCTCAAGTGCAATTTAAAATGGAGGTCCACTATATAAAATGAACGGATTACACATATTTAACATCTCATTATATTTTTAAATAACAAATATAAAACATAATAATATAAAATTATCATAATATTAAAACATAAACATATATATATA
>NC_033658.1:2479144-2482148 GCF_001601855.1 Plasmodium reichenowi | reverse complement strand
ATATATTATTTATATGTAACACAAAACAAACCTTTAAATTTAATAAATATAATTAATCGGGGTATACAAAAAAAAAAAATTTTAAATAAAAACTATAGATCAATATAAAAATGACAGGATATAAATATAAATATATTATTTAATATATATGTTTATATAATACTTATTTTAACTTGTTAAAATGATATTTTAAATATATATATATATGAATATATATATATATTTTATTCCATTTTAAATTTAATAAAAATAAATCATCTTAAGGCCTTATGCTTAAATCAAAAAATTAGATAAAGGCTATTTAAAAAAAAAATTTAATATGCATAAATTATATACATATATGTATTTACATATATATATATATATATTTATTTATTTATTATAAATAAATTTTTTTTTCATAAATAATATTATGTAATAATGATAACAATGAAATATATAAATAACTTACATTCAATATAATCCACATAATATGTTATATTATTAAAAAATATATAAAAATAAATTATTATTATTTACTGTTAAATAAAAAATTTGTACATTTATAAATTAATAAAAAAGAAGAAATAAGAATAGTTATATATTTAAATTATTAAAATATAACCCTTGTGCATTTAGTTTAAAAAAAAAAAAAAAAGAATCATACAACAAAAATATATCTGTGTTATTCTTTTTAAATGTAATATATTTTTTCCATTTCGTTATAATTTCTTTTTCCTTTTTTCAATTTCTTCTTTTAATTAAATATTTACTTTTTGCACTTTTTGGCTTTTTATATTTATTTTTTTTCTAACTATCCTAACACAACCCCACATATATATATAAATGAAACAACAAAAAGAAAATTAAAAAGAACACACAAATATAAAATATATATATATAATAAAGTATATATTATAAAAATGAAATAATTACATATATATATATATATATAATAAATATGTAGACTCATATGTTTTCCTTTTTATTTTTACTATAAATTATTTAATATGAAAAAATTTCCATATTTTCAATTGTATTAAAAATTTCATAGAAAAATGTAATAATAAAATATATATATATATATATATATATATATATATATAATCTATAAATTTCAATTTGTAATTTTTTTCTTGTTCATAAAAGGTTTATAATGTTTTCTTTCTCTCATAAATGTATATATTTTTATAGAGAAAGAGAATACGTTTCTTTTTTTTTTTTCTTTTTAATGGTAATTTTATAAAAATAATATTTCATTATTATAGATATATATTATATATATATATATATATTATACCATTTTCTAAAAAAAGTGCAAAAAAAAAGTTCTATATATATATATATATATATAAAATAAATATATAAAAATATAAATATATTTATTATTTTATATATACAAATTTTTATATTTTAATTATATGTATATATATATATATATATATATATATATATATATTATATCTGAATGTTATAACAAATCTATAAATCGGCATGTATAAAAAAATTGAAGAGAAAAAAATTAAATTACGACGAAAATAATTTTTTGACTATAAAATTAAAATTGCATAAATTATATTATAATATATATATAATATATATATACCACCATTGCTCTTATTATTTAAAAAAAAAAAAAATTGTACTTAAATATATATATATATATATATATAATATAATATAATATAATATATTTATATATATATAATTATATTTAAATTATTAATTATATTTTATATTATATATATATATATATATATATATTATATATTTGTGTTGTATATATTGTATTATATTAATTATATTATATATATTATATATATATATATATATATATATATATTATAAATATATAATAATAGTATATAATAATATATATAATATATTTATAATATTTATTTATAACTAAAAAAAAAATATAACAGTTATATAAAAATAAAATAAAATAAATAAGACCTATTTTCTTCTTTTCTTTTCTTTTTTTTCTGTAAGATTAAATTATGTAACAAATATTTTTTTTTAAATTCATTTTATAACCACACGATGAGATGAAAAAATGAAATATACTTGAATAAATAAATATACATATATATATACAAATATATTTATATATATATATATATATATTATATATATCATTGGAATAATTTCATTTTTATTATTTTTTTAAACAAAAAATATATTATAATATATATATATATATATATATATATATATATATATATATATAATTTATATATTTTATAAAATGTATAATATATATTATATTATGTTTTATAATTTTTTCCTTTTTTTTTTTCTGTTCTGTTTCTGCATTTATATTGAATATATTATATATAAGATTTAATAGCACTTATTTATTTTATTTTTTTTGGTAAATAAAAAAAAACGTAATTTGTTTTACTTTTTATATAATTGCTGTATATAGTTATGTTATTATTATATATATATATTAATATGTTCAAATGTGAATATATTCATATGAATATTAAATATAAAATAATACATAATATATGTAATTATATATATATATATATATATATATTTGTTGTGTATATATAATTTTCTCCTTTAAATCATTTTTTTTTTTTTTTTTTTTTTTTTTTTTCCCACATATATATAAGCATGTATATGCAAAAAGATATATTAAAAGTCTTTTTTTTTTTTTTTAAATGTATGTGTACAAAAAGCAGATAATACATAAATATATATATTGTTTAAATGTATAATATTTTCACACACAAGAAAAAAATATATATATTTAGTTAATAGAAGAAAATAGATGCTTTAATTTAGACAAAATATTCATTCATACCTTATTATATATATATATATGTATTTATATGTATGTATTTATATATATTGAAGTATTTTTTTTTTTTTTTTTTTTTCCATTCATGTGTTTATATTTTTTTACATTCTCAACATAGAACCCTCCAAAAAGTGAAATAAAGAAAAAGAAAGAAAAAAAAAATATAACTATCATATGTAATACATGTTTTATGAGATATAAATAAATAAATAT
>NC_033658.1:2473372-2479044 GCF_001601855.1 Plasmodium reichenowi | reverse complement strand
AAAAAATAATAAATAAATAAATACAATTAAATAATATAAATAAATGTAGAATATCAGTTATTAATAAATAAGAAAAATATACAAAGAATAACCTTACCATATTAATAATAAATTCAATCATATTTATTCAAAAAAAAAAAAAAAAAAAGAGAGAAAAAAAAATTTGCTTTTTTCAAGATCCAATATATATATATATTTCATTTTATTTATGATATATATTCTCACACAACTTGTATAATTAACGCAAACATTTTCCCTATATTATTTTTATTTTTTATTTATATTAAAGATAAAGTTAGTAGTAACATTATAGGATTATATAAATATGGCGCATATAGAGAATCATAAGAAGAAAAAATACGAGTACCTACCTAAAGATTATGATACGATATTTAACCCCAATGAAAAAGAAACAGAACTATTAAATCAACATTATAACTCTGGAATAAATTATAATTACGACACAAGTGAAAAACATGGTGATAATAATGATAATATTTATAATAATAATAATAATAATAATTATAATGACTACTTGTCAAATAATCCAAGTAACGTTCAATATATGAAAAAAAATAAAAAGAATAAAACAAATATGGAGAAAATTAAATTAATAAATAAAATACCACTACATCAACAAATGAACAACGCAAATGAATATGATCATATAAATATTAATTATGATAGTAATGATGAATGTTTAGAAACACATTATGATTTTGAAAATAAATATAATAATGATAAAAATTTAGAGAACAGAATACTTATTGAATCTGAAGATTTTATATCATCTAGACGTAATAGTACCAGGTCAAAAATGGTAATAGCAGGGAAAATTGTACTTGCTATTTTATTTTTTATTTTAGTAGTTTTTCTTTTTACTAGATTTAAAAATTTCTTAAATATTATACATATTGTCATTGAATGGGTAGGAAAACAAGGCTCTTGGAGTATACTTTTATTTATATCATTGTTTACATTCTTATCACCTTTATTTATGTCAGTAGAAATTATGTGTGTGGGCTCAGGATTAATTTTCTCAGGAGTTTATGGTAAAGCTCTTGGTATTTTTGTGGCAGTCTTTTCAGTAGCAGTGGGTTATGTTTTAGGAATGTCTTTATGCTTTTTTATTTCAAGATATTTAATTCATAATTATATATATAAAAAGTTAATGGGCTATCCAATATATATGGCCTTTAATCAAGCAATTAATACAAATGGACTCTCCTTTGTATTACTAATTCGTCTCTCCCCTATACTACCAGCATCCGTTGTTAGTTATATATTGGGAGTCACATCTTTAAAGTATAAGCATTTTGCCATTGGATCTATATCAGCCTTACCCAGTAAGAAAAATACATAAAGCATTCATAAATAAACATGAACAAAATATATATATATATATATATATATATATATATGTGGAAAATATTTATTATGTGCACGTACAATTCTGTCCATAACAAAAAAATTACCTTTTATTTTTTTTTTTTTTTCATATAGGCATATTTTTATTTGTATATATTGGTGTGCTCTTGCAGGATATTTCCAATTTGTCAGGTAATTATATTTACACTGTTCATGTAAAATAGTCGTATTAGTTAGTTGGCTAGCTTTTTTTTTTTTTTTTTTTTTTTTTCCCAAAATGTTTATATGTTTATTTATCATTTCGGCTAGTATATTTTATTTATATTATGTTTCATATTATATTATATTTTTTTATTTTTTTCACTTTTGTAGAATTAGAAAACCATTGGACGAATTTGATAATTCTGTTCGTCGGATTTCTTATTGGAGTAATTGCAATTGTATACATTTCAGTAATTACTAAAAGAAGATTAAATAATTTAAATATAATGAATGCATCCTTATCAACAACCAATGCAGATATTGAATAAATAATTATAAAAAAAAAAAATTATAGCAATTATTATAAACGTATTATCATAAATATTATAAAAGTAATTATCATAAATATTATAAAAGTAATTATCATAAATATTATAAAAAATGTCATCATAATAATTATATAATAAAAACATTTTACACAAATTAAATTCTTATTTTATTATTTACTACATGATGAAATTAGAAGTTTATTTATAAGCAAACATAAAATTATAAATTATTTTATATTTATCACATTATTTATGTATAAACGTATCTTATGGAATATTTTCTTAAAATTTGACAATATATGAAGATATTTATTATTTTATAAGCTTTTACTATTTTTACAATAAATGAAACTATTTAAGTGTTTCTTTTTCTCTTTCTGTTTTTCTCTTCTTTTTTTTTTTTTTTTTTTTTTTTTTCTTTTTATTTTAATTTTTTGTCTATTAAGTTTTATTTCTTATAATTTTTATCATATTACATGATATCATTTATTTCATTTATCATTCTTTCTTCTTCACATTCATCTTCACCTTCACATTCATCTTCACCTTCACATTCAATTTCTTCCTCCTCATCATCTTCATCTGACTCATTTGATTTATCAGATGAATTATTTTTCACTCCCATATGTTCATATACCTTCTCATCACTTAAAACCTTTTCCCTACAAAATTATGTCCACATAATATATGCATATCATTGTATATGTATGTGTGTAAATATGTTTCATTTATTATTTTTTTTAATATTTACGTATATATTTTTCATTTTTAATATGTAAGTCTTTTATTTTAACCAAGCATAATATGATATAATATATATATATATATATATATATATTTATTTATTTATTTATTTTAATTTATTTTATTTTTTTATAAATAATGTGGTATATTTTAATATTGTTTTAAAAAATTTAAATTTGAGATAATTAAAATTTATTTAAAAAAAAAAATAAAAAGATAACAATTAATATATGAAGAACATTAAAATACAGAAATATACATAATATATATAATGTGTATCTTATATTTATTTACCTTATGTGGTGATAAATCTCATCTGTGAGTTCATTCTCCTTAATTTGGTTTTTTTTATCAACATTATTTTCTTCACATGTTACAACAGAGGTTTGATCCTTTTTCTTCTTTTCGTTTAGGAGAAAAAATATTTTATTTTTGAATTCGTCACGTCCATTTAAAATTATTTTACTTAGAGAAGATGCTAACTGCACACCATAAATGTCTAATGCTTGCCTTATCTAATATCAAAAAAATATAAATTGTTGTACATATTACTTTCAAGATATTAGACACACATATAAATATATATTTATATGTATACGTATAGATATATTTATTTATATATTTATTTATATAGTTATTTACATGATAATCCGATATACTTTCGAATTCGTCAGGATATTCTTCTTTAACCCTAGTAAACAAATTTAATAAACACTTTTTTATTATGTTAGACAAATATTCTCCTTCCTATAAATGTTAAATAAATGCAATAAACATTTTAACAATATATTTTAAGAGCATCCTTTTGATAAAAAACATATAAAAAAAAAAAAAAAAAAAAAAAAAAAAAAGATATTACTTTTATACAGTTCTTGTTCAAGTTTGCATAAGATATATCACATCCCCTAATATCAATACCCTATAAAAAAATAGAATAAAATAAAATAGCAATAATACATACATGCATATATATATATATATATATATATTAACATTTGACTTACTACTATGATCACATTCCATTTGCAAAACTCTGATTTTTTCACGTAAAATGTTTGAAATGCCTAAAATTCAAGTTGTATTAAAAATCTATATTACATCAAATTAAATATATCTTGTGACACTTTATTTTTATTACATCTTTTAGATAATTCATATGTTCAGAATCATTCGTGTCATTTAACTCCACTTGGTTAAAGTTATCCAACTGAATCATAAAATAAAAATATGTAAACAAATAAATAAATATATATATATATATATAATTATTTTATTTTTTTTAAATAAATCGTGTTAAGACTTATTACTGTAAGGAGATCCATTCCATATTGGGGACCATACAGTCTTAGAAAATTTCTACAAAAAAAAATGAATATGACATAAATAGAAATAGTTATTTTTTTATTCATTTATTTTATTTTATTATTTTATTTTATTATTTTATTTTATTATTTTATTTTTTTTGTTTTGAAGACATACTTAAAATCTTTAACTATAGAACAATCATTGCCAGTATTACCAAAAAGAGGCATAGAATTCACATAACGAATTAAGAAAATATGAGCTACACTAGGATTTGTTATAAAATTATTTGAAAAAAGAACATTAATATATATACATACCTTAAAATTAAATGATGCAAGAGCTTCTTTTTGAAATGTTATATTTTTACAATTATAATTAAGAATGGAATGTAATAAATTGAATTCATGCTCATTAGCATGTTCTTCATAAGTATATATAAATTCATCCATGTTATCTATTATACACTTTATGTTGATATCTCTCTTCCATAATAACACTAATTTAATATATGTATATATTCTTTGATCATGTATAAATTTATTATTTATTTTTAATACTAATGATATTTCTACAGACCAATTCCAGTTTGTATCTATATATTCTTTAAAATTTTGTATAAAAGTATGGTTTAAATTTTTATCCATTACTAACATGAAGTCCCATATTTTGTTTTCTTCAACTTTTACTTTTATATGTAAAAAGCCATAAGCTGTTTTAAGGGAATATAATAATATAGTTTTTAATCCTATACCAAATTTACCACTAGTTGAACAGTTATCTTTTGACGTTAGAAATATTTCAGAAAATTTTTCTAAATCTTTTATTTTGCTTCCTTTACCATTATCTCTACAAGTTATTTTATAATATGATAATGATTTGTCATATTCCTCAACAATTATTTCCACTTTTTTTTTCTTTTTTTTTTTTTTTTCTTCTAAATCCTTTTTTGTCTCTACATTATCTTCTTTGTCATTATTATATAAAGCATCAACTGAATTGTCAAATAATTCCTTAACGGTCATAAAAAGTGCATTTTCTTCATAAAACCCGGTAACAGATAAGTTTTTAAAGAAAAATGAGTAGGTGGAGTTATTTTTATCATTCAACGTTTCCATTATTATACAGTACATAAATATATATGAATAAATATATACATATATATATATATATATATATATATATATATATTTGTGAGATTTTTTATTTAAAAAAAGAAATGGATGTCTTTACAAAAGATAAACACTTTTTCTTTAATAAAACCAATATCGAGACGATAAAAAGAAAAAGATAAACTTTAACAATTTTTCTTTATTATTTTTTTTTTATAAAACAAATGAAGAGTTTAAAAAAAAAATTTTTTTTTGAACATATATATATATATATATTTTAAATGACATCAAAAAGGATGTACAAAAAATGTGCAAAAAGAAAAAGTTAAAAATGCCATTACATAAATATATATATATTTATATATAATTTTTAATACGCTAGCAAAATGACAAATATATTTATAATATATGTGTAATTAATTTAAGTTTTTATAAAAAAATAAAAATGTGTATGTAACTGAAAATTTATTATATAATGAAATATAAAGAATAAAAAGGAACACACACATATATATATATATATATATATGGGGTTATTTTATTTATGCACTTTGAATTTTATTTCATTGTACGCATACAAGGTGCCACAATTAATATATATATGCATATATATATA
>NC_033658.1:2470972-2473126 GCF_001601855.1 Plasmodium reichenowi | reverse complement strand
AAAAAAATAAAAATAAATATATAAAAATATATAAATAAATATATATATTTATTTTTTTTTTTTTTTTTTTTTTTTTTTTTTTTTTTTTTTTTTTCAAAGTTTATATATAGATAAAGGAACAAAAGGCAATTTTGTAATTTGAGCTATTTCCAATTTATTTAAACAGTCAACTTTGATTAAATTATTTATATGTGCATATTCAGATTTAACATATCCCATACATATAGGTTTTTGTAATACAGGAGAGAAGACACTACTTGTAATATATCCAATTATTTGTTCTACATTTTCATGAGAATATATTTTTGTATTTTCTTTAGGTACAATATTAGTATTAATGAGAATACCCACTCTTTTAATTTTGGTTCCATTTTTTATTTGATCCATAATAATATGAGCTCCATTAAAATTTAGTTCTTTTAATCTTCTCTGTCCTAAACTCCATTTATAATTTGATTCTATAGGTGTAATATCTTCATTAATATCTTTTCCATATTCACAAAATCCACTTTCTAATCTTAATGTATTTTGAACAGCTAATCCACCTGGTTTTACTAATTCATTTTTTAATATTAAATTATATAAATCATTAACATATTTATTAGGTATTAATATATCAAAACCATCTTCACCTGTACATGTATATCTATTTAAAATACAATTATCTATTTTATTTATTTTAGTTAATGTACTTGACATAAAACTACAGTTATCTAAACTTGTTTCCACATCTCCATTATTATAATCTATTAGTTCTTTTAGTACATCACTTGATTTACTACCTTGTATACATATAGAACTATGAGAAGTAAATTCTTCAATTTGAACTTGTAATTTCCCATTTTCTAAAAGTTTATCTTTTAAATATTTATATACCTTCTCTTTACATTGTATATTTAAATATAATAACAAATATTTCTCTCGAAGTATAATCATAATATCGTCTATAATACCACCCTTGTCATTTAACAGTAAACTAATTCTACATTCATTTTCCCATAATCCTTTAATATCACTACCTACATATTTTTCAATGAAATTTATTTTATCCTCCCCACTTATTTTTAATATCGGTCTATATGTATAATCAAATAATGAACAGTTTGTTCGAGTATGTAAATTGGAGGTAATCAACGTGATGTCTTTGTATTCGTCTGGTAAATAGAAACCATGTTGTATCTTAAAAATTGCATTGTTGTTCTTATGTGAATCATACAGTATCGTTTTTTTTATTTCGACCTAAAAAAAAAAAAAAATATAAATAAAATAAAATGATGAACAAAATATGGTGTAATATTATATTATATTATATTATATTATATTATATTATATTATATTATATTATATTATATTATATTATATTATATTATATTTATATTATATGACAAAGTCGGAAAATGCCCCACTAAGAAAACATACCACAATTAAAAAAATATATATTTATATAAATATTAATAAGATGAACACATAAGAAAAAAAAAAAAAATAATAATAATAAATAATAAATAATAAAAGAATAAAAAGATGGAATATTTATTAGCATGATATAATAAATACATATATTTATATATAGAATTTTTTTCTTATTATATTTTATTTTTTCCACCTTTGGCTTATTAGTTGTTGAGAAACCTTTTCTAAATAACGTTAATCTATTTTTATATTTAAAAATATTCTTCATTTTTCATTTTGCAAAAAAAAAAAAAAAAAAGAAAAACATAAAAATATAATAACATAAAAACATAAAAACATAAAAATATAAAAACATAAAAATATAAATAATTTTCTTTTTCTTTTTTTTTTATTTTAAAGAAAAAATATTTGAATAAAATAATATTATATATAAATACACATAATATACAATATATATGTACAAAAAAAAAGAAACAAAATAACATATTATTTATATTATATATGTAAAATATAATATTATTTTTTTTATGTACTCCTATGGAAATATGAATCCCATATATAATATAATATAATAATATATTTAATTGTATACATATAATTTATTATATATATTGTGAAATAAAAATAGTAGTATAAAAAATTATTCTTTTTATTTATATTTTTTTTTATTTACTGATTTATTTGTTATTATCCGATAAGATGCAAAAATTCAATAGAAAAAAAAAAAAAAAAAAAAAAAAA
>NC_033658.1:2459998-2470752 GCF_001601855.1 Plasmodium reichenowi | reverse complement strand
AAAAAAAAAAAAAAAAAAAAAAAAAAATATATATCTATATATATATAATATATATATTATATATAAATTAATATACAAAATTAGTTAGAGTCATAAAAAATGATAATAGGATCAAAAATTATAATTCATTCAATATATTTGATTTTATAATTTTTATGGAAATATTTACAATTATATATAATAGAATGTATAATTATTTATGATCCTGTTGATTATAACTTAATAGGAATATTATAATTCAATATATTATATATATATGTATGCTTTTGCATTTATTTTTTGTTTTAATTTTATAATACTCTATATATATATATATATATATATATATATATATATATATATATTTATACATTTATATATTTATATATTTTGTCAAAATAGAGCGTGAAAAAAAGCATATGTACTTATACACTAATCTATTCGTATATATATATTTTTATATAATGTTGTATATTTAAATTATTGAACACATATATGTATTCATAAAAATATATTTTTTGTAATACATATTTCTTTTCCTTTTTTATTTTTTTTTAGTCATTTATTTGTAAGTATATCATTGAAGAATAAAATTTTTATGGAAATATTTGAAGAGGGAATATAAATAATCTTTATTATTCCATCTGTATATATGTATATATATATATATATATATATATATATATATATATTTATTTATTTATTTATTTATATATAACTTTTGGTACATGTTTTTTAATATGTACCAAGTTGTCATGGAATATCTTAATAACTATCAAAGATATATTTATTATGGCTTGTTCATTGTTGTGGGTTACTTTTTACATGACCTTATAAACTATGCTCAGGGAGAAAGCGTGCGCATAGGAAGAATTCGGAAGATATTTGATTTATTTTCAAAGGTAATAAAAAAGGTGTATATATTTTTTAATTTTTATGAAAGACGAATAATAACATTAGAAAATGAGTTATTTTATAAAAATTATGATAAAGAAGTTATTGATAGACATGGGAAACTATTAAATATATATGACATACCACATGATTCTTTAAATAAAATCTTTAATACGAAAATTTTAATTATTGGAATAGGAGGATTAGGATCTCCTGTTTGTTTATATTTAAGCAAGTTTGGATTTAAAGAGATTGGATTGGTTGATGGAGATAAAGTTGAAAAAAGTAATTTACATAGACAAATAATACATAAAGAAAAATATATAGGATTAAATAAATGTATCTCTGCAAAATTATTCTTAAAAGATATGGATGTTGATGTAAGTGATTGTATAAAATGTTATCCATTCTTTTTAGATAAATTAAATGGTATTAATATAATTAAAGAATATGATATTATAATTGATTGTACAGATAATATAAGTACAAGATTTCTAATTAATGATTTATGTATTCTATATAAAAAAAAATTAATATTTGCTAGTGCTTTAGGTATTTATGGACAAGTAAATGTTTATAATTTAAATAATAATACATCGAATTGTTATCGATGCTTAAAAAGTTTTAATAATCATTCTCAAAATAATGATTGTGATGAAAATGGTATATTATCTACAGTCACTGGTGTTATAGGTTTATTACAAGCGAATGAAGTAATAAAATTATCTATTGGTTTAGATGAAGATGTTTTAACAAATTTTTTGACATATAATAGCTTCTCAAATAAATTACCATTCGAGTCTTTGAACATAAATTATAAGAATAAAAATTGTTTATGTTCAATGAAAAACTTTAAAGAATTATATAATTTTATTTTATCACATAATTATGATAATATAAATAATACAAATAATACAAATAATGCAAATAATACAAATTATAACAATAATAATAGTAGTAACAAAATTAATAATGCTAACAACATCTATTGTAATAATCTAATATGTTTTAATCAAACAAATAAAACATATATATATCAAATCGATACCTTCCAATTTATAGATATATTAAATAATAATTATTCATCATTATCCTTTCCGGTTAATCAAATATGTATTCTAGATGTTAGGAAAATCAACAATACTAATATTTATGGTTTAAGAAATTCAGTCAAATGGTCCTTCTATGAAATTATAGAAACCTTTAATAAATTACAACATAATAAACATGAACTCTTACAAATAATAATCGACAAATTAAATATATCGAATCCTAAGAAAAATATTCTAATCATAGTTGTTTGTAGGAGAGGTATAGATTCCTTAAAAATAACAAAACATTTTAATAACCTCTTTCTAAATAATGATCAGTATGATTCAAACAAAAAGCACGCTACTTACAACAATAATGACATATCATTATACAATACAAAAAATAAAAAATATAATAAAACCCTTCTAAATGATGCACAAATTATTGCGTATAATTTGAAAGGTGGATATTTACAGCTTCAAAAAAAAATATTCAAAAATTTGCCCTTTTTATAAAAGATAAATCATACCTGCATAAATATATCTAAAAAAAAAAAAAAAATAAAAAAATAAAAAAATAAAAAAAATAAAAAATAAAAAAATAAAAAAATATATATATATATATATATATATATATATATATATATTTACCTGATATGTTATCTTTTATATTATTATAATACAGTTTGTTTTATTTCAATAATTCGTTTAAATCAAGTGTACATATTATATATAATATGACATACATTTATACATTTTATGTAGTTATCAAAATAATACCCTTCCATTAAATTAAGTTATCCATATATAAATATTATATATAAATATTATATATAAATATTATATATAAATATTATGTATATATATATTATATATATATATATATATATATATATATATATATATATATATATATATATATATATATTTTATTTTTTTTTTTTTTTTGTTGATAATTTATGTTATATATTCTCATTTTATAAATATCCATTTTTGCATTTATATTTTCATAATTTATATTAAATATAAAAAAAAAAACGATATGTTGAAGTTTATTTCTTCTATAAATATAATACATACATATATATATATATATATATATATATTATAATTTATTATTTATTATATATTTTTTTAATAGTATTATTATAATATTTAAAATGTTTGATTTTTTCAAAAATATTCAAAATAATTAATTCATACAACATAATATATTATATTATATAAGTTGTATATATTATATACGTATATAAAAAAATATATAAGCTCATTTTGTATATATATTTTTTCTTGGTTATAAAATTTTGTTATTTACAGAAAAAAATAAAATAAAATACGTATAAATTTTGATTAATATATATATATTATATAATACATAATATATAATATATAATTTTTATGTTATATATTTATTTATAAATATAATATTTATATATAATTTTTTCTTTTTTTTTTTTGTCAAAGTAATACATGTTTATGAGAATTTAGATTTATTCCTTCTGAGATAATTATTATATATATATTATATATATATTATATATATATGAGTTTATTTATTTATTTATTTATTTATTTATATTATTACCACTTTTATGATCTTGAAAAATTGAATAAAAATGTTCATTTAATTTTTTACTACCAAAAAAAAATATATATATATATATATATATATATATATATATATATATATATATTTATATATTCATAGATATATAAAACTTTTATTGTTATACATTGGTATATGGTTTTATTATATTATATTTTTGTGAGACAGATATTTATAATATACCGTCAAAATTTTTTTTTGGTTCATATAGATACAAAAAAGGAAACATAATAATTTGTAGATTCTAAATAAAGAAACATATATTAATATAGAAAAAGATGTAATAGTTATATGATAAATATTATTTAAAAAAGAAAAATATAAATAATTATTCTATTATAATGTAAAAATTTAAACAAATGGACAAAATTACTTAAAGGAAAATTAAATATAAAAATCACATGTTCATATGTAATTCTTTAAATGTATATATTACAAATAAAAAAAATAAAATATAACATAACAAAATATAACATAACAAAATATAACATAACAAAATATAACATAACAAAATATAGCATAACAAAATATAACATAACAAAATATAACATAACAAAATATAACATAACAAAATATAACATAACAAAATATAACATAACAAAATATAACATAACAAAAGAAAACAAACTTTATGTTCCGGTTATTATATTATTTTGTTGAACCATATTATCCAGATGAAAATCAAAGAGTTATTATATAATGAATTAATAATAATAAAGATAACGGAATTTTTAACTATACTAGAAATACAAAATATGGTTATATCCTTAAGAATTAATGTAAAGAGGAATATATATTTTATGAGAGAATGCTTATCTTTAATGAATCTAGATACAGATGGATATGATCATAATGTAAGTAATAAAAATAAAAATAAAAATACATCGACCACAGAACCTTTATTATTATCATCGAGTGTTAATCTTACTACTGATGTTGATGATTATGTACATAATGCAACATCGTATGTAGATGATCAACACTTTTTACAGCAAGAAGGTTTAAATTTAATTACGTATGATGATGAGTATGATGAGTATATATTTAACGATTATAACGAAGGAGGAAACAACAATCGTATTGTGGACAATATGTATAATGTGAATAATATGTATAATGTGAATAATATGTATAATGTGAATAATATGGATAATGTGAATAATATGGATAATGTGAATAATATGGATAATGTGAATAATATGGGTAATGTGAATAATATGTATAATTATAGTAACAATGATATATATAATAATACTAGTTATTATAATACACGGACAGATGAAAACATTGACGATAATTTTATGTATAACACAAAATATTCTCATTATGAAGATACATTAAATGATATGACACATTTAATGACAACATATACAGATAATAATATAAACTATTATGAAACAAACAAAACTAACTTTGGTGCTCTATACGAAATTAAAAAGTATTTGAATTTCTTTGAACATGAAAAAGAAGGACATGTACAGAAATGTTTTAATAATGTATGGATATATATACACTTGAAAAATGAACTTATAGATATAAAAAAAAATTTAGAAACTTATTTTATGAGAATTAAAACAAACACCCAAGTTAATAGAAATAAAAAAATACGTATAGATATATTTCAATTATATAAATATAATCATACTTATTATACTTTTTATGATATGCCATGGGTGTCTATTTATTATGATTTTTTCTTAAATTCCATATGTACACTTTGTAACATAAAATTAGATCATAGATCCATCTGTCTTTTTTCAGAAAAATTTAACTTAATTCAAACAAATGACAAGTTGCTAAATTATATTAATAGTATGTCCGATCATTTAGTAAGTAATTTGAAAAATGAGAAAAAACGAGATCATGCAAAGGTTGATATGGTATTTGGGGAGGATGTTGAAAAGGAAAAAAGAAAAAAAAAAACAGACATGATAAATAATGATAATAATAACGATAATAATAATGATAATAAAAATGGTAGTAATAATTATGATAATAATAGTGATAATAATAAAAATGATAGTAATAATTATGATAATAATAGTGATAATAATAAAAATGATAGTAATAATTATGATAATAATAGTGATAATATTTATAACCTTCATGATGATTATAATGAACATAAAGAAACCCTTGCAGAAATTAAACTAAATGAAGATATATTTAGTTGTAAAAATAATATTAATACATATGATGAAGAATTTGTTTTTATAAGAAAAACTCATATTTTTTGTGAAGAATGTACAAAAATTATTGATTATAAAATGAACATAAATTCTTTACTAGAATCAATTAAGAAAGATTATGAACTTTTAAAAAAAATTCGAATAATTTATAAGATGATTGATATCCCCTCTGATTTATTTTGTTTTTGTAATTATTTCTTTTTTAAAGAAAAATATATTACATTCTTTAAAAATGTTAGTAATGATTTACAAAATCTAAGGAAAGCTTTAAAAAAGAAATTAACAAATAATTTTATACTCAATTTTAGTATTAATTTTTATAAATTTGTTATTAGTTCTTTAATATTATGTGATGAAAAAAAATTATTCAGTCAAGAAAATATTTTCTTATTTGGATTTTATATTAAATATAGAAATATTCTTAAATTATTTAGTAGTCCTAGATGTACACATATTTATTTTTCTTTTAATATTATCTATCAAAAAATTGTAAAATTTCAAAGCTTTTTTAAGCATAAACATTTTTCAAAATTATCCAAAGTTTTACATTTTGATGTTATTACAATTCTTGAAAAATTAAAACATTCAAAAACCAAAATGTTATATAAAAATATTGCAGTATATTTATATCAACATTTAAACCATAAAATACTTCGAAAGTATAATTATGACGAAGCGTATGCCTATTTTTTTCAGTGTCTTCAAAGGTATCACTTTTCATAGTAACATAAATATTATTCAAACCAAATGACCAAGCTAACAATGGTATGGATATATATAAATATATATATATATAAATATATGTATATATAAATAAATAAATATATATATATATATATATATATATATATATATTTATATAATTTAATTAATTTTTTTTTTTTTTTTCCGATTAAAATTCTTACAATTATATATATATCACATTACAACTCTATATTATTTCATTTTATTTTTTTAATATGTTTCAATTTTTTCACATTATTTTTTGTTTTATGGTGTGACATATATAGTGTATTACACATATATTTATTTATTTGTATTATGTCTTAATTTTATACGTTTAAAAAATTTTTTTTTTTCATTTTGTTTTTTATAATATTAAGCTGTCTTCAATTAAAAAAAAAAAAAAATTAATATAAATATAAATAAATAAATAAATATATAAATATAAATATATATATATATATATGTATTAATGTAGAAACATAAAAATTATAACATATATAATTATATCATACCCATGTATCTTTAATTTTTTCTTTTTAAAAAATCCTATAATTATATATAGAAAAATATAAAGAAAAGTAAAACGATCAATTTATCTCTATTAATTAAATATATATATTATATAAACATATAATATATATTATTATATATTTACTTATTTATAAATGATTATTTTAATTCTTTTCCCTTTTATAATAATGTAACCTCTGTACACACTATTATATCCTTCATATTATTTGTATTAAGATCCGTATCATATTTACATTATTTCTTCTTTACAAAAAAAAGAAAAAAAAATTATGATAACTTATTGTTTTCTGGAATGTCAAATAAATCGCCATGAAAACATATTACATAACATGATACAAGAAATCCTGAGACCCTTAAAATGATTTTCCATTTGTCGGAAATAATATCCTTCGGTTTCTCTCTAAACATACCAGGATAAAACATTTTTCTTATGAATTACTATTTAATGCTGCAAGGGAAAATAAAATAACGAAACAAACAAATAAATATAAATAAATAAATAAATATATATATATATATATATGTAATATATAGGTACACTTTGTTCTTTATGATTTCTCTTGTAAAATGCCTTTCTTTTTTACCTTAATAGATAAAAATGAATATATACATATATAAAATATATATGTAATAATATATAATATTTCTCTTTTCAGGATTAGCAAAATATATCGAATTTATAATTGTTTTTATTTAATAAGAAAATAATATTTTGTAGAAGATTATAAGTTATAAATTTAAATATTTTATTATATTACATATTTAATTTTTTTTTAATTTTTCTTCTTTTTTATTAATATTTAAAAACAAACTGGAAAAAAGCACATTTTTAACTCAACTGTTATATATATTTAATTTAAAAAAAAAAAAAAAAAAAAAAAAAAAAAAATATATTTTATATTTCGCTTTTATCATATTTATTTAATTAAGGATTATATAATGTAGAGGTACAAAATATTAGGTTCCTAAAATATTGTATATATATATATATATATATTAATATCACATATAATATGCTATACAATATATACATATATTTTATATTTCCAGAATTAAATATAATTATATATATTTTGTAACATAATTATTTCTCCATATGTTTTGTATTTAATAAATTGACATCTACACTATATTAGTTATTCAATTTTCATTTTTATTAAAAAAAAATAAATAAATATAAATAAATATATTATATATATATATATATATATATATATATATATATATATATATGTGTTTACATGTTATATAGATTTATGGCGTATGGGAATTTTTTTTAAGAAAATGTAAAAGATGATAAGGCTAAATAAAACTTATTCTTATTGGCATTATAAAGCCTGGCAAAGGGCAACAGCTGGATATCTTAGAACGTGTAAGACTTAAATGAACATATATATTTATATATATGTTTATATGTTTATACATATTATAATAATATTTTTAAAGAAATATATATATATATATATATATATATATATATATATATATTCATTTTTTTTTTTTTTTTTTTTTTTTATTTAATTTTTAAAGTTCTTAAAAACAATCTTGCTAATAAGGAAATGATTGGATATGTAATTAATGACAAGCACCCCAAAAGTATAAGAGTAGCTTGCGATAGGTTAATATTTTCAAAAAAAAAAAAAAATAAATAATATATAAATAAAAATTAAAATGAAATATTAAAATTAAGAGAATATACATAAATTTATACATATATATGTATATAAATACATATTTTTTTTATTTCTCATATTTCATTATATTTATAGATATATGTACGTTGTTAGATACAAAAAAACCTTCAGATATACCAAAAAAATATGGGCCCATGACGAAAAAAGTGAAGCCAAAGTTGGGGACGTTGTGCGCATTCAACCGCTAGGATATAGAATTGGACCTTGGAAAAATTATATCCTTGTAAAAATTTTATACAAGGAAAATAAAGATTAGGCAGGAAAGATATCTATATGTGAATAGATTAGCACGAACACAAACATATACATATATATATATATATATATATATATATATATATATTTTCTTATTTTTTTATGTACAATAATTATTACGTCTTTTTTAAATTCTTCTTTTCTTTTTTTTTTTTAATAAATTTTTTGATGATATCATCTTCTATTATATCTGTTATAATTAGAAGGTGCATTTATATTTTTTAAGAATAAATTTAAATTGTAATTTGAAGACTTGTCAACTTTCTTTTCTTCTACTTCCAGATCCATATCTTTTTTAATAAGTTCCCTATCCATCAATTTTTTTTTATATGCACTAGTAACAAAAACTTTTTCTTCCTTTTCTGTATCAATTTTTTGTTTTTTTTGTATAAGAAATTCTTTTTCCAATTCTCTTCTTTTGGCACTATTTATTAGAGCTTCCATATATTTTGATTTTTTTTTTCCTTCTATATTTTCCTTCTTTTTAAAAATGTCATCTATACAAAGATATGACCTATTTACATCATCATCACTGTTCTCATTTTTTTTTTTTTTTTTTTCATAGTCTTGAATATTTTTATCATATTTTTTCATATATTTTTTTTTATCAATTGTTTTATTTCGTACGTCACAATCCTTGTTATAAGAATTATCCTCATTATCATTTTCATGACTTCTAGAATATTTTTTATGATTCTTATGATCTTTTTTATAGTATTCATGACCACCTCTATCATTATGTTCTATAGTTTTTTTTTTCCTTTCTTTTTCATTCAAATTATCATATATTTCTTTCTCTTCAAATGGATAATCATGACTATCATCAGTTTTTGGATTATTTAATTTTGTTAATTCGTTAGATTTATATCCTAAATATTGAATTTTCTTCTTATTATTTTCATCTATACGTTCTTTTTTATCTTCTTTTTTTTCATGTATGGTTAGTGTAGGTTCTTCATGTTCTTTAATGTATTCTTTTATTTTATCATTTAATTGATTTTCTTTTTTTCGTTGGATTATTTTATTATGCGTGTTTTCATAATTTATAGTTTCTTCATCATCAGACATAGAAAATATTGTTTCAATTTTATTTCTAGTCATAGGATTATTTTCCTTATAACTTTTATTATTTCTTCTATCATTATCTATGTCTGTATCCCCATTTTTATTTCTATTTTTATTTTCTTTGTTTTTATTAAATGATAAATTAATTTTCATTTCACAGACCTTTCAATTTTTTTTTCTTTTTGTGATCTTACCATTAGTAGGAAATTCACGGTGAAAACATAACTTCAAAATATACTTATATATTAAATATTATGAATATTTAATTATTTTATATAAGGATAAAATAAAAAAATATATATATATATATATATATATAAATATGTAGAAAATATGAAAAATCAATTTTTTAACAATATATAACATATAAAATAGTTAAATCCTTTTATAAAGAAATAACTCTTAAAAATATTTATAAATGTATAAAAAAAAATATAAATAAATTAGGTATAATATAAATATATATATTTTTTTTTATTTTATTTTATTTTATTTTATTTTATTTTATTTATTTTATTTTATTATATTTTATTTATTTTATTTTATTTTATTTTTTTTTTTTTTATTTATTATTTTTTTTTTTTTTTCGGATATTTTCTCTTCTTGTTTTAAGAACAGATATAATTATAATACATTTGGTGTTATTGCTTACAATTTGTTTTGCTCCTATCCTATAAAATTTTAATTTATATTTACATTATACATATTATATTATAAAATTATTATATTTATACATTTATATCTTTTTTATTATTTATATTATATTTATTTAGTGATAAAAAAA
>NC_033658.1:2457791-2459898 GCF_001601855.1 Plasmodium reichenowi | reverse complement strand
AAAATGTAAAAATGAACATTCAATATTATCATTTATAGAGATGCATATATAAATACAATCCTATTATACATAATAATATAATTCTTTTTTTTTTTT
Organism: Plasmodium reichenowi; assembly: GCF_001601855.1. Classification (NCBI taxonomy): domain Eukaryota; phylum Apicomplexa; class Aconoidasida; order Haemosporida; family Plasmodiidae; genus Plasmodium; species Plasmodium reichenowi. The sequence goes on along the minus strand of NC_033658.1, from coordinate 2,459,802 downwards.
TTCTTTATAAGAGCCCAAATGTAGTTATTCACAAAATTAATGAATACACGCGTATATATTTTTGTGTTTTGATTAGGCAAGGTCTTATCAAAATATAAAAGTATATGGATAAAAGATGGATCACCATTATGTGTTCATACTCATAATCAGTGTTTAGCTTTAAAGAAGATTCTAAACGAAAAGTAAAAATAAAATTATAATAATAAAAATGTATATTATTATATAATATTAAACATACATACATATATACATATATATATATATATATATATACATATGTACCACTGTTATGACATTTGATATATTTTTGAACGACCTCTTTATTGTAGGTACAATAACAAAGTTGTCATTAGTTATGGTATGAGATATGGAGAAAGGTCCATAAAAAAAGGTTTAGAATATCTACAAAAAGAAAACATAAATAAACTTTTAGTCCTGCCATTATATCCACAATCAGCAGAATGTACTGTTTCTTCAACTTTAGATTGTATAGGTAAAAATTTAAAAAATTGGAGTAATGTACCTGAGCTCAGATTTATATCTGGATATTGTTTGAATGATATTTTTATAAATACAATGAAAGAAAATATTGAAAATTATTGGGAACTTTATGGTAAAAGTAAAAAGTTAATTATTTCGTATCATAGTTTACCTATAAGAAATGTTATTCAAGGAGATTTATACCCTTTCTTTTGTATTGAAAGTACAAAAAAATTAGTGAAGTCATTAAATCTTAATAAAGATGATTATATATTAGTCTTTCAATCAAACATTAAAGGACAACAATGGGTAAAACCATGTATTGAAGATACCATAATAAGGCTAGCTAAACAAGGATATAAACAAATAGATATTGTTAGCCCATCTTTCTCTTCAGATTGTTTAGAAACATTAGAAGAAATAAAAATACATTATCAACAATTATTTCGTAAATATTCAAATGGAAATTTAAGATATATAAATTGTTTGAATGATACAACAATTGGCATAAAACTAATAATGAATCTTATAGAACAAAATATAATAGGATGGGTGTAAATCCATAACCAAAAAAATGATTAAAAAGGAAATAAATAAATATAAATATATATATATATATATATATATATATATATATAATATATATATTGCTTTTATATATTCCCTTCGAATATAATAATAACTTATATGAAGTTTCCTTTTTATTAATTTCATATTAATTTTATGTTAAATTTTATTATATTAATATCATTATTATTTATAATTATAACGTCGGCATATTATACATTCATATATGTCATCGTATGATAATTGCCTATTTTATTAAATAAATAATATAAAATACTATACATGTATATATATATATATATATATATATATATATATTTACAAATTTATTACAACGGATTAATATATATATATATTTTTTTTTTTTTTTTTCTATTTTGTGGTTTATTATATTATATGTTTAATGCCTTGCTTTATTCATTTATCACAAAGAAACAAATAATTATTTATTTTTTTTTTAAAATTATTAACACGATTCATTAATATTTATTAAGTATAAAAATATAAATATTTGTTCTATATTATAAACATATTGAAGAAAAAAAATCCTCTATATAGAATATTATTATATATAAATAATAGTATGTATTATATATTATAATATGAATATATATAATACTATAAAAAAAAAAATATATTATACGTACAATTTCTCTTTTTTTCTTTTTCCCTATATATTATTATTATATATATATATATATATATATATATATATAAATTTTTAATTTTTATGGTAATAATAAATTATATGAAATATCTTAATTTATATATGTGAAAATATAATTTTGATATTATGACTCATTTTTTTCTTTTCTTCAATATACAAAAAAAAAAAAAAAAAAAAAAGAAGAAAAAAAAAAATAATAAATAAATAAATAAATAAAAATATAATAATATAATAATATTTTATGATAGATAAGTATATATATATATTTGTATGAATAACTATTAAAAACCATTTTGA
>NC_033658.1:2449953-2453370 GCF_001601855.1 Plasmodium reichenowi | reverse complement strand
AAAAAAAAAAAAAAAAAAAAAAAAAAAAAAAAAAAAAAAGGAAATTATAATAAATACATTTTAATTATAATAAATAGGTATTTACTACATATGTAAAAAAAACAACAAAAATAAAAATAAATTAAATAATAAATTAAAAAATTACAAAAAAAATAAAAATAAGTTGAAATTAAATACGAATAATATAATATATTATTCCTTTTCCCAATATATTTTATTTTACTGTATTATCCTGATTGGATCCCTAAATTTCCAGTGTAAAGCATTTATCTCCCTTTCCAACTTATCCGTAAACAATACCTCGTTAGTTAAAGAATATAAATTTTCCCTCAATTGTAAGAAATCTGAAACACCAATTACAGTAGATGTTATAAAGGATCGTGTATAGACCCATTTCAATGCAGCTACAGTTAAATTTGGGAAATAATATTTCTGACTTAAATAATATAATTCTCTAATAATATAAGTAGCTATAGATCCTCTTAATCTTTTCATATACGAAGGAAATTTTTGCATTCTTCCTTTTGTAGTATAATCAGTATATTCTAAATATTTTCCCGTTAATATACCAGCACATAATGGTGAATAAGCTAATATAGAAATATTGGTATTTTGTGGTCTACATATTTCTGGAAACCCTTTTTCAACATCATTTCTACATAATAAATTATATTCTAATTGTACAGAAACTGGTGGAGATATATGTAAATGTTTACATAATTCATAAAACTTAAGAAGTCCAAAGGGAGTTTCATTACTTAATCCCCATTCTCTTATTTTTCCTTTTTTTTTTAATTCATCTAATGCTTGTAATTGTTCAATAAAAGGTATAAAATCATCATAATATTTATTATAATCATATAATACATGACTAAAATCACCAGATGATTGATCAGGATAATATCTATCTGGCCAATGTAATTGTAATAAATCAATATAACTTGTTTTTAATCTTTTTAAACAATTATCAACACTATTTATTATATTTTCTTTATTTAATGTTATCAAATTAGCACTATTAGCTAATCTTTCTTTTTCATATTCTTCAAGCTTATTTATTTTATCATAATCTTTTTTTAAATATAATTCTTCTTTTTCTTTTAGTTCTTTTAATTTATCATAACCATTTTTATTATCGTCCTTGTCTAACATTTTGTTATTATTTCTATGTGAATATTCGTTTGATTTCGCGTTGGTTATGTAATGGTCTTTATTATAATTGTTGTCATTATATATTATATCTCCATTTCTTTTATTTAATATATTTTTTTTTTCAGTTCTAATTTTATACTTTTTCATCCAAGGAAGTTTATCCGTACGACCACATATTTTAGTAGCTATAACAAATTTGTGTCTATTTGCCTTACCTTTGGCTTCTAGCCAATTTCCTAAAATTTCTTCTGAATGTCCATAATAATTTTCGCTAGCTGGCAATGGATATATTTCAGCTGTATCAAAAAAGTTGACTTGAAATTCTTCAAATGCATAATCAAATAATTCATGTGCTAATTTTTCATTAACGTAGTTTCCAAAATTCATTGTACCTAAACAAATTTCAGATACGGCTAAATTGCTGTTACCTAAATAATGATATTTCATACTAGGTTTATCTTTATCATTTTTTTTAACACAATATAATTTACTATATTTTTGTGATTCTATTAAATTACCGTAGGGATATTTAACAAATCTCCATGATTCGAAACCTAAAGGTTCCCTATTACAACCCGAAGTCATTACATCACTTAACATTGGTTGTCTGAAAATATCATTATCTAGTTTTTTCTTTGGTATAATAATTTCTTTACCATAATATCTTTTATCTTCTTCTAAATCAGATTTATAAGGAGGAGTTTCATGTACAGTATTTTTAAACATTTTATAATAATTTCTTCTTTTGTATTCCCAATAATAATTTCTTTCTTTATCATAATATGTTAATATATAATCATATGTTGGATTATCAAAATCTGCTTTTACTAATTTAATATTTTTATTTTCTTCATATTCAAAAGGTAACATAATCCAATCCTCCTCTTTAATTCCTTGTTTTTTAATATCGAACGTTTCTTCAAAATTTTCTTTAGCTTTTTTTAATTCATCTTTATCCCAAAGTTTTTTTATTTTTTCATAATTCTCTTTATCAACAATATAAATGCCTTCTTCTAAATTATATAATCTATATTGAATATCAACACCTTTGATGTTTATTTTTTTCAGTTCCATTTCTTCAACATATTTATATGTAACTTCATCTGTTCTGCTTAGATTCTTTTTCATATTTTCGATATACATTTTCTCATTTTTATTATCTAAAACGACTGTTTTTTTTTCATTCATATTGTTATTGTAAGAATCTTTATCAGAATAATCATTCCCTAGTTTATTTAATAAATTTCCATCTTCATTTCCTAAATTTTCTGGATTCATAATATTTTTATCATCATATATGTTGTATATATTGAATATAGTTTTCTTTTCTTTATATATACAGCCTTTTAAAGAACCATATACCATATTTTTAATAAAATATGTTCTTGGTACATTTATTTTTTTTATCATATAATCATCTTTATTATAAAATATGTTTGACAAATTGTTTCTTTTTATTCTTTTTATTCTTTTTATTCTTTTTATTCTTTTTGTTCCTTTTGTTTCTTTTGTTCCTTTTGTTCCTTTTGTTCCTTTTGTTCCTTTTGTTTCTTTCGTTCTTTTTGTTCTATTTCTTCTTGAAAGATTTAATTTTTCATCTTCTCTTAAATATTTATATTTAATATTTTCATGTTTATCTCTAATTAAATGATAATTGATTTTTCTTTTTGAAAATGAATTATAATTTATACAATTAATTTTCATAAATACAAAAATTAAAAAATAAAATATAACCAATCTAGGCATTGTGCCGACTGGTTTTCTTTAATTAAATAAATGAGTTCTTAACTTTTTCAATGATCAAGAACTTTTCTCTTTATTTTCAAATAACAGTTTTTTAAAATTACATTTTTAACCATATACACATTAAAAAGAAACATATATATATATATATATATATATATATCTTTATTTATTTATATTAATTATACCTTTAATTAACATTCTTCCCATTAAATCCTAATATTTTAAATATTCTCTCTTAAAAAAATTAAGGTATATATTTTCTTATAAATTACAAAAACAAAAAAAAAATTCATATAAATATTATATATTCAAAATTATTGTATTACTGTTACAAACATATTAAATGTGACCTAGCAAAAATGTGTTTCTTTTTTTTTTAATATAACTTATAAGAAAATTTTGTGTATATCTCATAATACAAAAAAAAAAAAATTCTAAATATAAATAATATAGGTTAAATATAAAAAAAAATACAAATATGTATTTTTTTTTTTTTTTCCTTCTTTTATATTATATCAC
>NC_033658.1:2447293-2449586 GCF_001601855.1 Plasmodium reichenowi | reverse complement strand
AAAAAAAAAAATTCTAAATATAAATAATATAGGTTAAATATAAAAAAAAATACAAATATGTATTTTTTTTTTTTTTTCCTTCTTTTATATTAAAAAAATAAAAAAAAAAAAAAATTTAAAGTTAAAAAAAAAAAAAAAAAAAAAAAAAAAAAAAAAAAAATGTGTTAAAAAGAAAGTATTAAAAAAAAAGGTAATTAAAAATAAGGATGATTCAAAATAAATATGATAATTATTAAAATATATATATATATTTATATTTATATTATATAATTTTTTCATAATATATAAAAATATTTATTACTTTAAATAGATTAACAATTAAAATTATTCATATATATATATATATATATATATCAAACACATTTATTTAAAAAATTTAAGAATATGCAAAAAAATTTAAAAGATACACTTTTAAAAAAAAAAAATTTTCTCATTACTTTTTAATTTTTTGTTTGTTTGTTATTTTATTTAACAAAAAATATACTATTCAAATGATAAACATGTAAATAATCATATATAATTGATTTTATTTGATTTGATTTGATTTGATTTTATTTTATTTTATTTTATTTTATTTTATTTTATTTTTTCTTTTTTATATTTTGATTAATTGCAACGGAAAAATCAATATCTGAAGATTCGTCACTTCTTATGGTTGATGCATCGTCACTTGACTCTTCTGAGTTATCATGCTGTTCACAAATATCTTTTTGATTATTAGATAAATTATTACTTTTCTTATGATTTTGTGTAAGTAAATTTGAAAAATCAATAAGTTCTTTTTTGAATGTTTTATTTGCTTGTGTGTTATACTTATTATTATTTGCATCATAATGGTTATCCAAAAATTCTTGTCTTTTTATTATTGTTATATCTGTAGGATCTAATAAATTAGTATTTCTCATAGGATCAATAAAATTCGGATTATTTAAATTACCTTCTCCTTTTAAAGTACATGTCTCTATTTCATCTTGATTATTTACTTCAAGTTTCACATTCATATTATTTAAACATTCCTGCACTTGATTATATTGTATGTATTGTTCAATTTTTTTTATGGTATCTTCAAAAATTAGAGTATTTTTTGTAAACCTTTCTAATGAGATATCTGGTTTAAGTTTAAAAGAATTATCATATCTAATGGCTACAGGAGCTGATGAATATTTAACATGCAGATTTCTTTTTGTTAGAGAATTCCTTATATTTTTGTCTTCTTCTAAAGTATCTTCTAATATTTTCAATATAGTAAGTATTCTTTTCTTGGCTATTTCTATAGATTCCATAATATGTGAACAAGCTAAAGGTATTCCACCGGGTTTTAATAAACTTATTAAATTACCGTTTTTATTTAATGCTATAGATATTTTAGAAGACATAAATTCTTCTTCATGTAAACAAGGATCAATTAAACAAACATCATGTTCTTCATAATAAGCAAAGGTAGTTACGATTGGAGAATTTAGTATTGATAAAGGAGAATAATTTATCTCTTCTTTGTCAATTATAATATCTCCATTTTTTATTACTCTAACTTGATGATTTTTAAAATGTACTAAACCACAATAAGCTGATAAATAACAAGCATCTGTTAAATTCCCATCATTTTCTATTACCATAATATTTATACATATACACCATACTTTTTTACCTGGAATAATACATAATGATTCAAAATTTATGATATTACTTGTTTTTAATACTCTATCTATAATATTCTTTATTTCTAAACATTCATCACTCATATTATCACTATTCTCATTATCTTCAATAAAATTATCTATATCTAAATTTATTTTTAATATCCCTTCTTTTAATTTCCTATCATGTGGTTTTACAATTTCACTTGTTATTTTACAAATAACTTTTGTAAAACCGATTGTTATCTCTACATGTCCATAATCCTTTAAAAAATTTATACAAACATTTCTAGAATCTTCAAAAGTACGACCATCTAATCTTATATTCTTTTTTATATTTTTCCAAAAATGATTAACATTATTGTTACAGATGATCATTATATTGTACTCACATATATTATATCATACAAATAAATAAATAAATATAAATATATACATATATATATATATATATATAGATTATTATTTTTTTTTTTTTTTCTTTTCAAAAAATATATTTAAAAGTACATAAAATAAAGGTGGAAAGAAAAAAAAAAAAAAAAAAAAAAAAAAAAAAAAAAAAAAAAAAAAAAAAAAAAAAAAAAAAAAAAAAAAAAAAAAAAAAAAAAAAAAAAAAAAAAAAAAAAAAAAAAAATTTAAAAAAAAAAAAAAAAAAA
>NC_033658.1:2432810-2445359 GCF_001601855.1 Plasmodium reichenowi | reverse complement strand
GAAAAAAAAAAAAAAAAAAAAAAAAAAAAAAAAAAAAAAAAAAAAAAAAAAAATGAAAAATAGCGTTAACATACATATATACTATATATATACATGTCTTCATATATGTCCATATAATATATGAATAGTGCACACAAAATAAATTCGTATGGTTTTATTCATATAAAAAAAAAAAAAAAAAAAATGCATCATTTTTATTTTTACATATATGATAAACATAATATAAATATGTACCTATATATGTACATATATATATATATATATATATATTTCATTTATACGTTTGAAGGTTTAAGTTTTATTTGCCTTGTTACTTCTCAACATCCTTTGTGACTTTTCAATACCTTGTTTCTCCTCTACTTTTTTCTTTCCATTTTCTTCATTTACATCATCTGAATCAATTCTGGGGAAACATGTTTTCATAATTTCAAGAATTAAAGAATAATAAGATGGTGTTTGTTTTTTCTTCTTACATACTACTGAGTTTGATAATAAATTTAAGAGATGTAACGTTTTTTGGTACTGGTAAATAAAATGTGGTAAATGTGTAAATGTTTCTGGATATGTATAAAAGGTTTGACAGAAAAAATCGTAAAATATATTTTGTAATTTATTTAAATTTTTTTTTTCTTTTATATCATATGTACATATAGATATATATATTTTATTTAAAAATATATCTAATATTAATTTGATAGAATTAAATGGAACATATTTAATATTTGAAAAAATTAAATGTAATATTTCTATACTTAAATAAAATTGCCATATACTATATTTTTTTCTATTATATATATATGTATTCATTGGTACATATTCACAATCATTTTTATTAATTTTATATACAATTTTCATTAATTTAATTAATTTTATTTTACAAAAAATTATGTAAAAACATGTATATATTATATAATCTAATAAATTATATCTCATCATATTCTTATCATGATTCATATTTTTTTTGAAATCCGTATTAATTAATAAATTATTATCTTTTTCAAATAATATTGGTTCCGATAAAAGATTGAATAAAAATTTATTAGAATATATACTATTATAATAATTAATCTTTCTTATATTTTTTTTTAAATTAAATGATGACATAAAAAATAATTTCTTTTTTTTATTTAAAACAAATATTTTTTCTATATATTTATCCATTTTGTTTTTATATATTTTGTTCGGAAAATAGCTTTTAAAATAATTTAATGTTTCTTCACTTTTTATATCTATGATTTTATTTATATATTTATAATATTTCTTATCATTAATAAGATAAATATTCTTACATTCTTTTTCATCTATAAGATTAATAAGGTATTTTACAAAAAATTTCCTTATATCATTATTTGTGTGATAATTATTACAAGCATAATAATTAGGAGCACACTTATTATAATTATTATTATTATTATTATTATTATTATTATTATTATTATTATTATTATTATTACTATTATTATTACTATTATTATTACTATTACTATTACTATTATTATTACTATTATTATTATTATTATTATCATTAATATTCTGATGAATTTCCATATTATCATTATTAAGACAATTCATTGATACCGTTGATGTTTGTATATTATCACTACGCATATTATACTTCGAAATATTATTTGTTACAAATCCATTATTTTCTTCATGTCTTTCTTTCCTTTTCATACTACATCTATAGCTTTTGTGTTTATTTAAAGTTAATATATACTCTTCTTTTATTTTAACCTTTAATAATAAACACATTAAAATATATAATAAGGACAAAACAAAACAAGAAAGTTTCTTATTCTCCTTCTTTTCCAAGACTTTATTTAAACCTAAAAATATAATATTCTTCAATATATCAAAATTTTTTTCATAGTGTGTTAAATAATGAAAATAAACAGAACATGAGAAATTTATATAAAAGTTAATTAAATGTAAAAATAAATTATCTTCTAAATATTTTTTATTATTTTTTTTATCTATTTCTATTTCATTTTGAATTTGTATATTATAAGTTTCCATATTATTATTCAACAAATTAGTACTATTATCCTTTTTAATATTATTATTTGTAGAATTCAAGTCATTTTCTTCATTTTGTGTAGTTTTCAAACTTTTTATATTATTATTAATATCTATATCAATTTCTTTTGTACTACTATTACTTCTTCGTCTTCTTCTTCTAACAATTTGTGTACCTTCTGTTGTAGTACTAGTTCTTTTTTTACCCTTCGACAGTTTCTTATCATCTATCAAATTATCATCGTTTATATATTCTCCCACATCTTTGATTAGACCTTCTGTTATTTCATTAATATTATTATTCTTTTTTTTTTTATCTCTATTAACTTTTTCTTCCCCCCCGTAACAACTAAAAGGAATGTTTTCAACTTTTATATTAATCACATTATTGTTAATGTTATTGTTATTGTTATTGTTATTGTTATTGTTATTGTTATTGTTTTTGTTATTGTTATTGTTATTGTTATTGTTTTTGTTATTGTTATTGTTATTGTTATTGTTATTGTTATTATTATTCATATTATTATTATTATTATTATTATTTGTATTATCTTCCTCCTTGGTCTTTTCTATTACATTCGAGTGCATTATGGTACACATATTTGTATCCAATAAATTTTCATTTTCCAAATCATGTTTCATATTTTGACTCCTTTTTTTTTCTTTTTTTTTTTTCCTTTTATCAATCAACATTTGTCGCTTTAAATCCACTTGCTGTTTTTTTATTAGCATAATATAAGAATAACATATTATAAGGAAATTTTGAATAATAATTTTATTCATAAACGTACGACTTGAATTTCTAAATAAAGAACAGAAAGATATAAATATAAAAGGAGTTGCTGTATACCTTCGAAAAGGTATATATAAGAAGGAATGTGTTAATAATTTTATCATATTATATACATAACTTTTTTTATCTAATTTAATTTCTCTTAAATAGGTAAATAAGCATTTTACAATTATTTCTAGTCCCTTTTCAATATTACACATTTTACAATATTCGATTAAATCGTTTATATGTTTATAATTTTCTTTAAATGAATATATATCACATATATTTTTATTTTTTTCAAATACAAAAATACTTAATAAATATAATTCTATATTTTCATAAAACTTTTTTTGTAATTTTAATTCTTTAAATGTTTCTAAATTGTATTTTTTATTAAAATTAATTTTTTTTAATTCTTCTATTACATTTTCACAACACAAACTTATATTTGATATATAATGATTTGTTTTCTCGTTTAATAATTCGCCTGTATTAAATCTATCATCACAAATATTATTGTTGTTATTATCATAATTATTTTTTTTATTTTTATTTGTATATACATAAAAATTAACATACGAATCTAACCACATGATATCGTTTGTATCTTTTTTCTCGTATATGGACAAGGTACATTTTTTATCTTCTTCTTCCAAAATATCATTATTTGTATTTCCATCTTTTTTAAGTGATTCATTTAATGTGTGATTTTCTGCCGATTTATCATTTGCTTTACTTTTTCGAGTTCTTCTCCTTCTCTTATTATTATTATTAATATTATTGTTATCATCTTGAATGTTTTGATTTTCCTCATTTGGTTGTATATTATCATTTTGATCGTTTAATAAAATTTTGGAACTTTTTTTCCTCTCATTTTTGGTACGTCTAGATACATCATTTTGTTGAACATCTATCTTTTGGTTATTATTTATACTTATTAGTTTACTTTCCTTTTGTTGATCTGTATTTATTGTAACCGTTTCATTATTATCATCATTTTGATAATATAATTTTTCATCTTTTATATTATTATTCATATTAAAATGTTCAAAATTGGATATTCCGACATCCTTTTTTATAGTTTCATTTAGAAGATGATTATTTATTTCTTGTTCATTTTCTTCTATAGATTCATGTTTACCATTTTCCTTTTCATTATTACATGTTTTATTATTTGTTTTATCTACATTGTTATTACTTAATTCAATTTTTATTTCATTATTATCAACATGATCATCTATGGACGTTTTATTTATTATTCCATCCACTGTTCGTCGTCTTCTTCTTCTTCTTCTTTTAACCTTAACCTTGTCATCTATATCATTTACATTTTCCACAATACCATCTTTTAAATTTTTTTCAACATCCTCTTCATCGATTTCTCTATCTTTTTTAATCAATTCAGATTTCGACAAGGAACACATTTCATCATTATATTTCCATAAATCATCATTGACACATTTTTCTTCTATACATTTGGTAAGATATGGATAAAGCAAATCATTATTTTTAATTTCTTTTGTTATTAACATATGACATACTTTTTTTTTCTTTTCTTTTAATTTAGAATATAAAAAGTTAATTTTAGTAATAACAATATCTGTGAATTTTTTTTTAATTGTAAAATATTTCAAAAATTTAAATATATATCTTTTCGTATATATATCTATAATATCATTATCTATTAATTTCATTAATTTGAAAAAAAAATATTCAAAACATGTTATACTATATCCATTTTGTCTATTTAATAATAATAACATTTTTAACAACTTAACAAATAGCAAATAAAATCTTTGTATTTCTATAATTATTAATTTTTTAAAATTTTTTAAATTTATAAATTCAATTTGTTCATCATCTTCATCATATAATTTATTTGTTTCATCAAACATTTTGTTTTTATTATCATTTGTATTTATATTAAATTGAGAAATTTTCACATCTTCTTGATATAATCTAATATCTTCATTATCCCGTTCGTCTTTACCTTTATTCCTTCCTCTTATTACTTTCTTCTTTTTTAACAAATTTTCCAAATTAACTTTTATTATATGATCTTCAATTAATATAACTACATGAAGATAACTTTTTAACAATGCTAACATTTGAGAAATAAATTCTTGAACATTTTTAAAATCGTCAGATGGTGTATCAATTTGTGCTTCTTTATTACATATATCTGAATATATATAATCATGAAGATTCATATGTTCTTGTTTTATAAATATTATAAAAAATGCAAATCTATTTATATATATATGGAAAAAACAATAAATACAGTTATATATATAATATACAAATGTATTATCATAACAATCATGTGTTTTTAATTCTCTAAAAAAAAAGATATTTATAAAATATAATTTCTTATATACTATTTCTTTTAAATCATTTTTTTCTTTATTTTTATCATCTCCTTTATTTTGCAATTTTATGTAATATTCTTTAGGTATAAAATCATCAATATTTATATTTTTTATATATAACTTGTCAACCTTATTAATTTCTTTTCGTCGGGTTCGAACAACACAACCATCTTTATTACAATTATTATTATTATTATTATTATTATTATTATTATTATTGTTACTATTATTATGATGCGCAGAAATTATTAAATTTTTCATTATAATATTAATCTCTTCGGTTGATAATTTAAGAATCTTTTTCAGTATTTTAAAATTTTCGATGCAACGATATTTTTTATATATTACCATTAATGTAAATAAATACAGGTCTCTAGAATTTTTTATGAATAAGGAATATGCACTTTTCAAATGGTTATGATTATCACAAGCAGCGTTTTCATCGACATTTTTATTATGTTCTTTATCTAGATGTCCTGGATCCTGTATTTGTGTTTTCTTTTCCAAAAGGATCTTATTATTATCATTGTTGTTATTATTATTATTATTATTATTATTATTATTATTATTATTATTATTATTATTATTATTATCATTATTATTATTATCATTATTATTATTATCATTATTATTATTATCATTATTATTATTATCATTATTATTGTTATTACCATTGGCTGTGTTTTCTTCTACCGTTTTGTAAAACCTTTTAACCGAATGTAAATTAGAACATATAACCCTTTCATAAAAATCATTGAGAAAACTTGATGACATTAATTTGCTACATATATATAACAAATTGATACATAAATTTCGTAATTTAACATATACATATATATTAGTATCGGGCTCTTTTAAAAAGTTAAATATACAGACAAAAAAATTCTGATAAACAGATTTTATTAAATAATTTTTTAATATTAATTCTTCATATTCTAATTTCCTATTTTTTATATATAAAATAAATAACTTGGTCATCTTATAAAAAACTCGTAAACTCATATATCTAATAATACAACCATTACTTATACAACATTCTAATAAAAAATTTATGATATTATTTAATATAAAATTTTTTCCATCATATAAATTGGTATCTATTTCTTGTACTTTTTTTTTATTACAGGTAGTTATATCTTCACTTTTTATAATTTTCAATTTTTTATTATTTTTTAAAAATGAGGATAAATACATATTATTATTATAAGATATATTATTACTTTTTTTGTCAACATCATTACTAGTTAGAACAATATTATTATTATTATTATTATTACTAATACTTTTGTTTATCATTATATTATTACTATTATTACTTACATTTACTTTTATCATATTAAAACTTGAATTATTTCTCTTTGTGGATCGCTTTCTCTTGGTTTTACTTAAATGCACTTCAAATAATAAGGTCCAAATATTTCGTTCTTTCTTAGATGTTTTAAATATATTAAGTATGAGATGTAATAAAAAATAACAATTATAATTATTTAATGTAGAATTATTATCTTCATTATAACGTTTAATTTTAATAAATCTATCTATTTTACTTAATATGAACATATATATTTTGTATTTATTTATTTCGTTACAATAATTTATACTTTCTAACATATAAGAAAATATTTTATTTACTATGACAACATTTTCATCATTAAAAGAATTTTCAACACATTTTAATAAATTATCTAATATTTCTAAAAATGTTGTATTATATAAATTATTAATAGTGTCAACTATTACATAATAAAGCCCTTTTCTCTTTTTCTCAATTATATTTTTAACATAATCAAAATTATTAATAAAATTATTTTCATCATATAAAACATATAAGTCATCCTCATCACTATTATATTTATTACCTAAGCTTGAATTATTTGATACATCATTATAAGGTAAATTATTATAATTGTTAAAACCACCAACATTGTTATTAACATAATTATTATTTATATTATTATTCATATTATTATTAATATTATTATTCATATTATTTTTTGAGTTATATATTTTATTATCTATATCAGCGGATCCTTTTGTCATAATATTATTATAATTATGTATAAAATTATCATCACTATTATTATGAATATTACAAATATTAGTTGTAATATTGTTATTATCTATATTATGAAATGTACCTTCATGGTTTATCCTATTATAATTACTTTCACCCATAATATTATTATTACTATTATCATTAAAACTATTAGAACACAAATCAACATTACTACAATATTCATAATTTACATTATAAATATTATTATTATTATTATTATTATTATTATCAAATGATGGTATATTATTTTTATTGTATGATATACTGTTTATATCACTATTGTTCATATAACTACTATTACTATGGTTCGATAATATACCTTTCTTCTTAAATGTTTTATTATTTATTATATTATTATTAAATATACTACTATTAACAGATACTGTATCATTACTATAGGAAAAATTCTTATTTAATTTACTTTCAACACTTGAATTATAACTATTTGTAACATTCTCCTTTTTTCTACTAACATTTGATAAATCCTTATGAATTATTCCAGAAGATATATTTTTCTTTAAAATCTCGCTGCTAGAATTAGAAATATATCTTCCAATACTTCCACTTTTTTGTGTATCTCTTAATAAGCAATCGGGTTTTTCAATTATTAAAGCATCTTTTTTTGTTTTCCCAGAAACACTTTTTCTAACATTATTATTATTATTATTATTATTATTATTATTATAATTATTATTATTATTACATATTATATTATTATTATTTACCATATTATCATTATTTACCATATTATCATTATTTATCACATTATCATTACTTGACATATTATCCTTATTTACCATATTATCCTTATTTACCATATTATCCTTATTTACCATATTATCCTTATTTACCATATTATCATTATTTATCATAATATTATTATTATTGTTACTTATTATACTAGTCTTATAATTCCTCATTATATTATTCTTATCACCATTTTTTAAGTTAATACATTCACTGCTTTTTATATCATTGTATGGATTATTTTTTATGTGATTCATTTGACCTTTCTTTTTATTTTTTCTCGCTAAATCATTAAGATATGTCAGAATAAAAAGAATCAAGTTTAAAAAATGTATTATACATACACTCATATCATTTTTTACCTTATTCATCATAGATTTTATTTGATTTACTATAACATCAATATTATCTAATAGAAATTTCTTATATGTAATTTCATTTTCATGATAAAATAAGAATACTTCCATATTCTTTATATTAAATAAATTAATATATATATTTAATATAATATTTACAAAAAAAACATTCTCATCATTTATATCTAATTTATTCCATAATGCATCCACGTTTTCTTCAACTTTTGTCTTATTCTCTGTATTTAACAAAACAGACGTATTCATCTTATTATCTTTCTCTGCTTCATTTTTTATGGGTATATATCTTTTTATATCCTCTTCATTAATATTTGACTTTGCATGTATAACATTATTGTTAACACTAGGATCCTTATTCTGTGTGTACGTATTATCACATTCAATTTTTACTTTTTTCTTCTTTTCATCATCAATTATATTTGACGAATATACATTATTATTATTACTAACATTTATATTTTTATTATCATCATTATTATTGATAACATTTATATTTTGATTATCATCATTATTATTGATAATATTTATATTTTTACTATCATCATTATTATTACTAACATTTACATTTTTACTATCATCATTATTATTACTAACATTTACATTTTTACTATCATCATTATTGTTGATAATATTTACATTTTTACTATCATCATTATTATTACTAACATTTACATTTTTACTATCATCATTATTATTACTAATATTTACATTTTTACTATCATCATTATTATTATTATTCTCTTCTGTGAGTATGGTCCTTTTTCTTCTCTTACCTCTTTTTTTTACAACAGTCCCTTGGTCTAGCATTCCATTTTCATTTTTCATTAATTGTGCAGCACCCGGTTCAACTCCTTCCTCCTTATTATTTATATCTTCTTTGTTATCATCACCTGTTATATTAGTATCTCCTGTAGCATTCTTTTTAGTTCTCCTTCGTCTTCTTCTAACTTTTTTTTCACCAGGTTCTTTGGGTGTACCCCCACAACTCATTTCATTACTAACATCCTTTTCAGAATCTAAAGAAATTCCCATCCTTTGTGCTATAGCTTTTAAATCATTTTTTCGAAAATGATTTTCACTTGAGGATAAAAATCCTGAGGATAAATCTGAAGAATCATCTGATAAGATAGACATGGAAGAAGAACAAGACGAGGATAAAACAATTTCATCATTATGTTGAGTAAAAAATGTTTCATTTATTATATTAAAATTTTGAGAAAAATATTTCCAAAAAATTCTATATATTAATTCAGGTATGGATTCATGAGGTAAATTAATTGTATCATATTTAGACATTAATATACATATATATGATATAGATGTTATTAAATTCTTTTGATAATTATAAGATAATTTATATGAATGATATAATATTTTAATTAATACTAATATATATTTTTTATATATAGATCCTGATATTATTTTATAATCTTCTTCAGATTCTTTCTTATTTTCATTTTTTAAAAATTCTTGTCGATTCACAATAAAAGTATTATCTTTCTTATCTTTCTCTTGTAATATTTTATTATATATTATAGGTATTAATTCAATGTGACATATTTCTTTAATTATATTTGTAATAAATAAATAATATTTCTCTATTTTATCCATACCATATTTTTCATTATTACTCAAAAGTTCTAACAACTTTTTCTCACACTCATCAATACTGTTGTATTGAAAAATAAATTTATCAAGTAGTTTTCTTAACTCACCATTGTTTATAATATTATCTCGATATAAGTCATATTTATCTAATATATAATCTAAGCTAATTAAACAATCTTCTTCCGCTTCCTGTTGGTATGCCAAATCCATATCTTCATGTGGTACAATTTGTATATATATATATAGCAATATTATATAATTATATATACATATACACACATACGTACATACATATATATATATATATATTATTACTAACAATTTAAACAAAAAAATAAAATATAATTATTCCCCAAATAAATATATGAATGTATATATATTTATGTCTATAACATAGATTTTCATATATATATATATATATATATATATATATATATATATATATATATATATATATTACTTATTAAACATATATACACATCCTCATAGTTATTCCTATTTTTTTCTTCCAAAATATTATATTATAAGCATAATTATATGTGTAAAATATTCAAAGACAATTAAAAGAAGACGAATATAATAAATTTCATCACATAGTTTCAGAAGAAAAAAAAAAACAACAAAACAACCATATGAAAAAAAAAATATTAAAAAAATAATATCATATATAAGTCCTACGATGAATAGAATTTTTATAATTTACCACAAAAATGTAATAATAAACAATTCTATTTTTAATGAGAACCTCAGAAAAATAAAATAAAATAAAAAAATATAATATAATATAATATAAAATAAAATATTATATATATATAATGAAAATATACCCCACAATATATACGTATAACTCTATATAATATATATTCATAAAGTGTACATGTTTATATATATATATATATATATATATAGAATATATTTTCATACTAATATATTTTACATATACTTAAATAATGCCATCAAAGTGGAACAAAAAATAGGAAGGCAAATAAAAAAAAAAAAAAAAGTATTATCATATATTTTTATAAATATATTGAATTTATTAAAATATATATATACATATATATATATATATATATATATACACTTTTTATATAATATAATTAATATCTCAGTGCTCTATTATAATAACATAATATTATAATATATATATATATAATAATTATTATATATATAATTATAAATTCATATATTATTTTATAAAATATCTTTTTACATATATTTTTCAAAATTGATTGTAAATTATTAAAACTTTAACAAAAGTTTATAAAATAAAATAATATAATATAATCTTTTTAAAATATTTTATTATTAATATATAGTATATATTTATATATATTTTTCTTTAATATATATAATTTTTATAGTTTTAAATATAATAATTTTACTGGAAAAATAAGCATGAGAAAAAAATTAAATATATATTATATATATATATATATATAATATATATATAATATTGTATTAATATATCACATAAAATAAATATTATATATATATATAATATAATATATACAATGTACAATAAATATATTTCTATACCTATATAAATATAATATATAGTTAAAGTAATATATATTTATAATATTGAGAATTTATTAATTAAAATAATATATTTATAGTATGAGAATAAAAAAAAAAAATGGGTTCAAATTATTTAATATATATATATACATATATATATATGACTGTGAACAATTTATAGCATTATTATTTTTTTTTAATGAAAAATTATAAAAACATACCTTTATAATTATATTTATTTTTTAGTATATAAAACAAACATTTAATAACATATAATATATATATATATATATAATATGTCAAATAATTAATTGTTTTCCTTTTGTATAATAATCTGTAAAAATGACTTTTAGGAAATATATTTCAGCATAAAATTTATGTAAATACAAATATGGTAATTAAAATATATATACATATATATATTAAAAATTGGTTAAGTAATAAGTATATATAAATTAATATATAATTATATATATAATCTTTTTAATATTAACATAAAAGAATGATTTGTTTCTTTTCTTTTTCTTTTTTTTGTGAAAAGGTAAAACATAAAATTAAATTGAAATAATACAAATATATTAATATATATATATATATATATTTATGTACAACCATATTATGTACCATTTATAATTTATCATTTTGTTTAAATCCACTTTATAATCGTCCACTTTTTTTGTAAAAATAATAAGAAAGAAAGTTTTTATAAGTGGTAAAAAAATAAAAATATATATATATATATATAATGCAAGAAAAAGATATATAAAAAAATATTTTTGCCATTTTTGGATATCCTTAAAAAAATTGGATTTCATATAAAATTTTGAGAATCCTTGCATACAAAAATAAATTATATGTATATATAAATTATCAAAATGTATAAATAATATATATATATATATATATATATATTTATTTATTTATATTTTATTTCAGGTATTATATCGTTTATAATTCTCCATCAATATATAATTAATACGCACCCACTTTTTCATTTCCAAACTGTCAACTTTGTTCATTTTCTTTTTAATTTTTAATTTTTAATTTTTTTTTTTTTTTTTTTTTTTTTTTTTTTTTTTTTTT
>NC_033658.1:2417206-2432413 GCF_001601855.1 Plasmodium reichenowi | reverse complement strand
TTAATTTTTAATTTTTAATTTTTTTTTTTTTTTTTTTTTTTTTTTTTTTTCTGTATGAATGATTGCTAAATCATATGTTTATAGTGATTCCTCATCTGATGGCAATAAAAAAAACAATGACAAAATACAGACGGGATTTCTATGTAATGAAAAGAAAAATGAAAAAACATTAGAATTTAAAAGAAGGAAAGTAAACAAAATTAATAAGAAACTCTCAACAGATGATGTGAAATCTAATATTTTTAAAACAATTCATACTTTTGATGAAGCATCATTTAAAAAAGACAAAGTTTCTAAAAGATATCTTAATAACATTGAAAAAGAAAAATATTATAAAGATAGAGATAAAAATAAAATAAAAAAAAATAATATTAAGGATAAACATGTTAATCAAAAGTATAATATATATAATTCTTCTACATCACCAGATAATTCAGATATAGATGATTTATATAATCATAAGGAAAATAAAAATAATCATAAATATAATAAAAGTGATTACTCCGAAGATTCTATTAATATAAGTATTAATATAAAAAATGATGAAAGTAATAAATACAATTTATCAAATAAACAACATCATAATCATCGTTACTCAAATAAAACGTTTGAAAAAGATGAAAAAGAAAAAAAAGACTATTACAAAAAAAATAATGATAAGATTTTAGATGAAATATGGTACACTAAAGAAGATGAATTTGTTGATTCATTTTATAATATGGATATTGAAGCTACATATGAAAAAGAAAAAAAAATGATCAATAATTTAAAAACAAGAATAAATAGTAATACAGGAAAAAAAGTGAATCAAAAAAATTTAGATAATAATTTATGGGAATTAAATAAATTAAAACAAGGAGGTGTTACATCAACTTACAATAAATTACAACTAGAAAAAATTAATGAAGCCAATGTTACTAATGAAATTAAAAAAATTGTATTAACCAGAACGGTCAATCCTCCATTTATAGATAAATTTAAATCGTATAGTAAAAAGTTTGTAAATATAGAACAAAGAGATAATTTCGATTATCAAAAAAGTGAACAAAAAAAATCGGATAATATTAATAATGATAAATTTTATACTAATAAACCTATTCAATCAACCTCCTATTCGACTGTTGTTAAGGATGAAACATGTGATTTTGTAAAAGCAGCAAAAAAAGGTAGCGAATTCTTAAAATATTTTAAAAATGAAAACGAAAAATCAAAGGCCAGAGATCGGTACTGGGAAATTAGTAATAGCAAATTGGGAGAGTTACTAAAATTGTATAAAAATAAAAAAAGGAATAAAAATAAAAATAAAAATAATAATACATCAAAAGAGGATTACGATAATATTAGTAATAATTCTTCTGAAAATAATAAAGAGGATGATAATGGTTCAGATGTTTTTGATTATAAAAAAGATAAAATATATAGCAGTATATTTAATATAGAAAATAATAATAAGGATAAGAAAAACACGTTAAAAGATAAAGAAGAATTGTTAAAATTAAAAGAATCTTTACCCATATACAAATCAAAGCATGAATTATTAGATGCTGTTTATAATAATAATATAATTATTATAGTTGGAGAAACAGGATCTGGGAAAACTACACAAATTGTGCAATACTTATATGAAGAGGGTTATCATAGGAATGGTATTATTTGTTGTACACAACCTAGAAGGGTTGCTGCTGTGTCTGTAGCTTATCGTGTTTCTTATGAAATGAATGTAGATATTGGTTCTCTTGTTGGTTATACTATAAGATTTGAAGACAATACAACAAAAGATACAAAAATTAGGTATGTAACAGATGGTATTTTATTAAGAGAGACTTTGAATGATAAAGAATTAGATAAATATAGTGTTATAATTATGGATGAAGCACATGAAAGATCTATTAATACCGATGTATTATTAGGTATATTAAAAAATATATGTTTAAAAAGAAATGACCTTAAATTAATAGTAACATCAGCAACTATTGATGCAAAAAAATTTTCCGCATTTTTTGGTAATGCACCAATATATAATATTCAAGGAAGAACATTTAAAGTACATATAGAATATTTAAGAACACCATGTAATGATTACATCGAATGTGCTGTACAGAAAGCTATACAGATACATGTATCTGATAATAATTATGATAACAATTTTGGTGATATTTTAATTTTTATGACAGGTCAAGAAGATATAAATGCAACATGTTATTTATTAAGTGAACGTTTTTATGAAGTATATGAATCATATAAGGAATCGAAAAATAATAAAAAGGATACAATAAATAAAATTAAAAATATATTAAATGAAGATAATAATAGTAATAATAGTAATATTAAAAAGAAGGCTGATGGTGATAATAATACAAATGATCATATAATATATCCATTTTATATCTTTCCTATATATTCGCAACTATCTAGCGAACAACAAAGTAAAATATTTAAAAAATATGATTTAAGAAAAATTATCGTCTCAACAAATATTGCAGAAACTTCATTAACATTAGATGGAATTAAATATGTTATTGATACAGGTTATTGTAAATTAAAAGTATATAATCAAACTATTGGTATGGATGTATTACAAGTTACACCTATATCACAAGCTAATGCAAATCAAAGATCTGGTAGAGCTGGAAGAACAGGTGCTGGTATATGTTATCGTTTATATACAGAAAATACATTTTTGTGTGATTTATATCAAAATAATATTCCAGAAATACAAAGAAGTAATTTATCCAATGTTGTACTTTTATTAAAATCTTTACATGTACAAAATTTATTCGAATTTGATTTTATTGATGTTCCAAGTAAAGAAAGTATTATTAATTCTTTGCATGAATTATGGGTATTAGGTGCTATTAATAATGAAGGAAATTTAACAGACATCGGACGAAAAATGGTTCAATTTCCATTAGATCCACCATTATCTAAAATTGTTATATATAGTCAGAATTTTCAATGTACTAAAGAAATATTAATTATTGTTAGTATGTTGTCATCTCCATCTATTTTTTTAGAGTCAAAAGAAAATAATGAATCCATCGAATCCAAAAAAGAAAAATTTACTGTACCGGAAAGTGATCATTTAACCTTGTTAAATATATACTTACAATGGCGTTCACATAATTATTCATATAGTTGGTGCACAAAAAATTTTATTCAATATAAAGCATTAAATAAAGCAAAAGAAGTTTACTCACAATTAATAGATATAATTAAAACATTAAATATAAAAAATGTTTCTTGTGATAATAAATGGGAACTTATAAGAAAAACAATATGCTCAGGTTATTTCCATAATGCAGCTAAATTGAAATCCTTTTCCGAATATATTAATTTAAGGACAAATGTTTCTTGTCATGTACATCCAAATTCTTCTTTATACAATATTGGATATACACCTGATTATGTGATATATCAAGAAATCGTTTTTACCACAAAAGAATATATGAGAAATGTTACAACTGTTGATCCAGAATGGTTATGTGAATTAGGCCCTCTCTTTTTTTATATGAAAAATGTATAGTTATTCAAATTGTAACGAGTAAATATGCGAATATATACACTATGTTCATTTGTTATCCCTTAATAATATATATATATATATATATATATATATATATATATATATATGTATATATATATGTATATATGTATGTAGGTTTATATTATATATTTTATTATATTATATTATTTATTTATTTATTCATTTATTCATTTATTTATTTATTATTATTATTATTATTTATTATTTTATTTCATTTTCATAATTTTTATTATTATTTTTTTTTTTTTGTTAATATATTTCATTTTCTAATTATATGAAATTGTTATTTAATTTTTCATTGAGGACATTAATTAAATTTTTTTGCCGACTTATCATATAACAAAAAGAAACATTATTGCCTTATATTTTTTTATAACACTAAATATAAACCTCACGGGTTTATATATAAATATATATATGAGTGCATATGTGTAATATAAAAACTCATCATAAGTCAATATTTCATTTTGAAAATGGAACATAATAATTCTTTTTTAAATATCTTGATTAAATACAAATATATATATATATATATATATATATGTACTTATCTTTAATAAATAAATACATGTCTGACCATAATTTTTCTTCAAATAAAACGAAAAAAATATTATATAATTTCATATGCCTACAAAAGAGGCATAAATATAGATGATTTACATTTTTCTTTTTTAAAAATTCATAAGAAGGAATGTATCATTTAAAAAAATAAAAATGGTAAATGCAGTCTCTTATAAAATTTAGTAAAAGGCTTGAATAAAATATATGAGCTCGGTATTTATATCCTTAATTTTTATATGTTATATAATACATAGAATATTTTTATTTATTTTAAAAAAAATATAATTTATTATATAACATTATATATTATATATATATATATATATAATAAGTACAACATTATATAACAATTTTATAATAATTTTTTTTTTCAACATGCATATGATTTATTATATTTTTAAAGCCAAAAAAAAAAAAAAAAAAAAAGTTAAGAATTTTTTTAATAATATATAAATATATTATATATTATATATTATAAATAAATATGGAGTAACAAAAAAATTATAAAAAATAATTTTATATAAAATATAATATATATATAAAATTTTAATTATTTGATATAGAAATCTTATGAGATATTAATAAATTAAATATTATAAAAAATATCATTATAAAAATTTTCTTTCTTATATGCGTAAAAACATATTATAACATATATATATATATATATATATATATATATAAATCGTATGTTCTTAAGAAATATTTTATAAATCCTTACTATTATTAAATATATATAATAAGAATATAATTATTATATTACATATATATAATATTATATATATATATATAATATATATAATAATTATATGTCCTGAATTTATTATTTTTATATGTTTTGAAAATTTTTCATTTCTTTATTTCAAATTTAAAAAAAAGAAAAAAAAAAAAAAAGAAATATTACATATATATATATATATATATATATATATATATAATATATATGGATTTATATAAAGAAAATAAAAGAAAGATTTATATATAATTATTTAAAATATATAAATTTTTATTTTTTCTTATGTTTTTTTTTTTGTAAAAAATGTCATAATAAAAATATATAAAATATTTTTTTTTAAGAAAAATTTATACCCAAATTAATTATAAATAATATTATATATATATATTTATATATATATATATAATAATATGAAGGTATAAATATATTTCTTTTTGATTTATATGTAATAATAAAAACTTTGTTTAATCATAACACAGGTTCAAATATAATGTTATATATGTATATATTATTTTATTAATTTATTTGTAAATATATTCAAAGTTTATTTGATATATATATATATATATTTTAACATTTTTATATTCACAAATAGATTGCCAGAAATAATATTGCAATTTTCTATATTTTTTATATGAATATAAAATAGAAATATGAATGTAGAAGATAATTCATTAAAATATTTTAATAATCTTAAAAAATATGAAGACCATGTAAGTAATAAAAGTATAGGCTCCAATACAAAATCGGAGAAGATATCAAAGAAGAAAAAAACAAAAAAAAATAGAAATAATGATAATGTAGATGAAGAAAATGATTCAAATGAATCATTTAATGATAAGTCTAATTTAAGTAATAACTCTAGTGAAAGCTTTTTAAGCATATCTGATGATACATCATCTTATGCAAGCTCATTTTATAGAACGGAATCAAAACATGATAGAACTTATAAAACACCGAAAAAATATAATAAGAAATTAAGAAATAATTCTCTTGATATAAATTCAGGGGAATCAGATAAAGACATGTCATCTGATTTTAAATCATCAAATAAAGAATGTAAACAAAAATATTTAAATAATATTCTAAATTTAAATAATTGTAACTGTTCGAATATTCATACTCCTTTTGAAAATCATTTCGAAAATTCTGAAAATGAAAAAATTAAATATAATATTTTGCATGAATGTAATAAAAATGGCGATGTGTATAATTCTCGTATAGATAACGTGAACAATTTAAGCGAGTATTCATCGAACAAATTAAATTATGATTATAATAGAAATTCTTCAAAAAATAATGATAAAAATAGTTCTTATGAAAAAGATGCCTCAAAAAATGATGGCATGAGCCATAGGGGTAGTAATACTTTAAAGCAGCATGAGGATTATGTAAATGTAATGAATAAGGTAAATAATTATGTATTAAACAATAATAAGAAAAATGAACATGATGTGAAGAATGATACTAATAAGGATGCTATTAATAATAACAACGTTGATCATCAATATATTGATGATACTACTACTAATAATAACAACAATAGCAACAACAACAACAACAACGACAATAATAATAATAATAATAATAATAATAATAATAGTGATGATGATGATCTATATTCGGTTATTAGCGGATCAGATATCGGAAATATGCTCTTGAATGATAAGCACACATATAATAAAACAAACATTAAACTAAATAATATTCGTCATAAGGATAATAAAAAATTTAATTCAGTTACAAGTAGGAGCTTTCACAAAGTAGGTCAAGATAATACCTTTAATAGCGTTAATTCAAACAAAATAAAAAAAATGAAATGTCTTGATGAAATTATAAATTGCCAAAATGAAAATAGAGAAAAACGATATAGTACTAATAATATAAGTTATAATAATGTAGGAATACATAATAATAATAATATGTCTTGTAGTATACGAAATGATTATGAATTTAAAAAATTGATTTCTTCTACTATTAATACATGTTATCCCAAAATAAAAAGTAACAATGATTCTGATGACATTTTGAATAATATGGAAAGATTATCACAAATTGTAATAACAGGTGAAAATGAATCTGTAAAAAAAGAAGAAGGGGATAGTTCTAATAATAGTTTATATGATGATGTAGACAATATATTAAATATTAGAAATAAAATATATATTGAAACAAGAGAGAGGAATTTATTAAATGAAAAGAAAAAAAAAAACTATTCCTTAGATACTTCTGTAAAAATAAATACATTAACAAAAAATGATAATAAAGAAAAATATAATATAACTATAAATAATAATAATAATAATAATAATAACATAAATGAAAATATTGGAAATAACAATGTTCAATGTGATGATCGGAATAATAGTAATAATTTTATGAACAAATCATCCCTAATGACTAATGAGAAATTACAATTTTTAAAACAATATGAAGAAAGATTATTAAGAAATGATAAATATTTATATGAATATGGATATTATTTAAATAAACATATGATAGAAATAAATGACAATATTAATAAATTAAGTAATCATAATAGTGACTATGCACAAAGGAATATATGTACAAAAAATATTATAAATCTTATACCAAGTCTACATAATATTTATGAGAATAAAAATCTGTGTTATATTAAAGATTGTCCAAATTTTAGTGAAATTGCAAAAATTATACCTCAATGGAAATATTCCTTTGAAGCTTTAAATACAAGAGCTCATGAAGATACAAGAGATATGAAAAATATTCTTAAAAGAATAGAAAATATGAAAAAAGATTTAGATACATTACACAAAGATTTAAAAGAAGATAAAAATGAATTTGAAAGAATTAAATTTGAAACTATTCAACATGATGATATGATACGTACAATGGAAAATAAAACAAAGTTACATATTAAAGGTGTTCTCAAATTAGATAATATATCCTTTAAATTAAAACGCATACATAATATACCAAGAAATAATTTATATAATTATAATATATCGGAAACGTTACACAGGTTATTAAAATTTGTAGATAATAATAATAATAATAATAATAATAATATTATTTTTAATAATATTAATATATTAAATTTAACAGATACATTTCCTGAACATAGAAATATAGATATATTAAGATTTCAAAATTTAGATAATAACTTAAATTATGTTAATAATCCAGATGAAGAATGTTCATTTATTATGTCTTTATTAAATGAAGAATTAAAACAAATGTTAATGGAGAAAAAAGAAAAAATGCAAAATATTATTAGAAGAACACAATTATTACATATTCTAGATATAAATACATATAAAGATCATATTAATAATACCTTAAATAAACATTCTATACTTATAAATCAAATAAAAGCCAATTTACAAAATAATCTAATTTTATTATATGATATATATGATATGTATATTAAGGGCAATTTCAGAATTATAAAAATAGAAGATATATATGTAAAAAGTTTTTTAAGTGAAGATATCAGAAAAAAACATATCATAAAAACATTTAATGATAATAAGAAAAATCGAGAGAAATATTTTATGACTGTTAATTTTACAAGGAATAAACCAATTGCCCATCCCTTTTTTATATATCATTGTTTAAGTGAAAAGTTTGTAAAAAATTTTGTTTCGTTTGTTTTAGAGCCATTGTCTGAACAAAATTATAAAAATTTTATGCAATATTGTTCTATACCTGGATTTAATTCTGTATTATTTTCACAAAGAGTAATTGTGTTATATAGAAAGGAGGAACATTTTTCAAAAAAAGAAAGGTTGTGTGATATCATGTCTGCATATAGTAACATATGTTTATCCGAATATAATAACTTGATGAAAGCGTATAATAATTATGTATTAAATAATGATCATAATATATTGAATAATACAAACATTATAAATAGTAGTAATATATTGAGTAATACTAATACTTTAAATAATAATAATAATAATATTATAAATAATATTAATATAATAAATAATAACAATTATATAAATAATAATATATTAAGTCATAATAATATGACGCCAATTGTTAATCACCAAATTACAAAATCCAAAGAAGATAATGAATATTTAATTTCTCTAAGAACTGCTTCTCATCAATGTTTTAAATCAATAATAGAAAATCATAATTTAGATGAATACTTTTTTTTGAACTCAAAAAATTCTTTTAATTTAATACAACATATACCAGATTCTATAACAAATATGTGTAACACATATGCTGCTATATGTTATGAAGGTATTAATAATAATCAAGGTATAATTTTAGGTATTAAACCATATGACAATATAAACAAAATTAATAATGTACCCACATTTGTTAATATGTCTTCAGCTCCTAATACAAATAATATATTTAATACAAATGCATTAACAGCTAATAATATATTTCATAAAAATAACGTATTCGGTACAAATACATCTACTAATTTTTTTGGTACAAATAAAAACAGCACGCTAAATCCTATACCAACCACTTCAACGGGGGGTACTTTTAATAGTAATATTTTTAGTAGTGGGACTTCAAATATATTTGGTACGAATAATAATACGTCAACAAATATGTTTAATAATAATATGACAAATAATGTTTCAACAAATATATTTGGAACTACCAATACACAATCAAGTTCTTTGTTTAATACAGGAGGGACTAACAATTCGTTAATAGGTACAACAGCTAATACATCTTTTAGCGCATTAAATAATAAGAATACATTGAATAATATGAATACAATGAATAATATGAATACGTTGAATAATATGAATACAATGAATAATATGAATACAATGAATAATATGAATACATTGAATAATAATATTATAAGTAGTAGTAGTAGTAGTAATATATTTAATAAGGACAAATTATTTGGAAGTAGTGGAACTCCCAATATATTTAATAATAATAACACATTAAGTAATACAGCTAATACCTTTGGATCTACTACAAATACGTCCAATATTTTTAGTAAAAATATAACAAATTCTACTTCTGGCAACCTTTTTGGAAATGCTGGTACAACAAATAATATGTTTAATACAACGAACAATAATTTGTTTAATAATAATAATATAAACATGATGGGTAGTAGTGGATTTCCAAACAGAAGCACTAATACTTCTAATTTATTTGGTTTAACAACAACAAATAATAATAATAATATGACAAATAATATTTTAAATAAAAATTCACAAAACGTTTCGAGTAATTTATTTGGTAATAATAATAATAGTAGTAATAATATATTTTCTTCTATGAATACTTCTTCACAAGGAAATAAAATAAACACTTATGATAATAAAAGTTTGTTTTCTTCTAATTTAAATAATAATACTTCATCTATGTTAAAAGACAACAATTTTCCTTCATGGGGAAATAATAAGAATCAATTGATGAACAACAATTCGTTTGTTTCAAATAATTTAAATACATCAACATTTACTTCTAATAAATTTGGCATGAATACACAAAATAATAACAGCAATACACTATTTAATAATAATAAATCAGGTGTTATTGGAGTGGGTAATAATTATGCTAACATAATGGGAAATAGTATGAGCAATACAAACAATAATAATAATAATAATAATAATGTGAGTAGTAGTAGTTCCAGTCTTTTTTCAAGTAATAATATGTTTAATACAAATTCAAATAATAATAATATGTTCGGTTCAAAAAATGGTTTATTAGGAACAAGTAATAATAATAATAATAATATGTCCAATAATTTATTATTAAATAATAATACATCTAACAATAATATATTCAATAATAAATTATTTCAAAATACAAATAATAATTTTATATCAGGAACCAATACCAATATAACAAAAAATACATTTAGTATGAATACGAATATGCCAAATAATAATATATTTCAAAATAATAACTTTTCAATGAATAAAAATGTATCACAGATATCCAACTTTAACAATATATCGTCAAATAATAATAATAATATATTTCAACAGAAAAATACCACATCCAATTTTAACTCGGTCTTTAATTCATCAAACAAAAATACATTATTTTCACGATAAACAAAATGAAGTAATTTTTAATATTATTTCTTTCAATTTTTTTCAATTTTTTTTCTATTTTTTAAATATAGCGTATGAATTAATAAATAGATAAAAAAAAAATATATATGTGTATTCACATACATCCCATATTTACAGATGAAGAGGTAGTTGTATAAATTTCGTTGTTTACATAATTACAAAATAAATGAAAAATATATGTATATATATATATATATATATATATTATCACATAAGATTAAGTTATATTTTGTTTTATTTTTTATTTAATAATTTTTAAATACCATGTTTAGGGGAATAATATCCCTTTTTGTCTTTTATTAATTTTTTTTTTTTTTTTTTTCATATGTTTATATATTTTTTTTAACTTTACCAAAGAACTGTTCATATATATATATATATATATATATATATATATATTATATTTTGATATTATATATAATTGTATTTTTTTTATATATAACATTTGAAAGACAAGAAAAGAAGAAAAAAAATATACATATATATATATATATATATAAACAAAAGATAGAATATTTGCAAACATATTTTACGTTTATATTTTTTCCCTTCTACTTCTATTATAATGTACTGATGAGTAGACATGAATAGAAAGAAGGAAAAAGTGAATTTTAAAAATAAAAAAATAGAAACATATATAAAATATTATATATGTATAGATATATACATATAAATATATAAATATATATATAAAAAAATATATATATATATATATATATATATATATATATATATAAATAAATAAACAAATACACACATATATATATATATATATATATATATATATATATGTATACATATTCATGTTACACATTAACTTGATATGTTATATGTGCTTCTTTTTTTTTTACATATGGTTCATGGGATATAAAAAAATATATTATATATTCATAACTATATTTTTATATGAAAGACGAAATACACAAGCATATTATACATATAATTGCAATAAATATAATATTAGCTCCATATATATATGCTTTTGAAGGATCAGTAGTATTTAATTTTTCTTGAATAGGTGGTTGAATAATTTCTTGAGGTTCGTTTGATAAAGGAACAACTTTTTCATTATTGAATAGAATATCTTTTTCATTTTGTGGTATAGTTTTATTAATAATAGGTATTTCTTGGTCTTTTTTGCTTATTTCTTTTTTTATACTATTTTCATCATAAAATGGAGATATATAATAATTAACTTTGATTACATTATTATTAACATTACATTCACAATAGAAATGTATTATAGTTTTATCATCTTTTAATTTCTTTACATTGTTGTCATTTAAATATAAAAGACTTTCCATAGCTGTACCTTTAGTTTTATATATTCTCCTTTGAGGAACAACAAAGATATCATTTTCTCCAAATAAATATTCGATTTTGACAAGTGTCTTATTTTTTATATAAACATTGTCAAAACAATTTAATCCGTCATAACTACTTTTAACAGGACAAACAAAACCTAGGGTTTTATTATTATCAAATTTGGATACAAAAATATCAATATTTTGGCTATCTGCCAAGGAATTAAGTGACAATTCATAGTTTGGTGAAGAATCTGTTAAATCGATACCTTCATATTTATATTTTTGTCCACCAGCCATAAAATTAACATTCATTTTTGTTTGTGTTAATATAGTAAATGTAGTAGAAAATGTTTCTTCTATATAATTAGATATAACATATTCTTTTTCATAACTAAAATAAGATGTCATATAAGTACCTTTGGGCAATTCATGCTTGTGTGTTTCTTCTGTATTATTTCTAAATGCATGTGTAACAATTTCATTACTATATAACTTTACAGTATCTGTATCAAAGGGAAAATCTAGATCAATATGATTACGTATATAATCAAATTCAACAACTATTCTATAGTTATTACTCAAGACACAATATGTACTTTTATAATTGTATAAAAATTTAGTATAATAAATCGGAAAGTGAAATTGTACTTCTACATAATCTTCTAATTTGTTAATAACTCTTGTTTTTATTATAGTAGTATGATATTTATTATTTAATTCACTCAAAAAAGAATATCTAAAACAATTTTCAGTTACTTTTATATCTTTTGGTAATCTTACCTCAAATAATTTATATAGACCATCACTCGAATATTTTAAATGTGATGATGGAACTTTACATGTTTTCGGACTTAAGTTATTATTATATATGTATTTATAAGTGTATGTATAAATTTTATTTACAGTATCATTTGTATTTAATTCACATCCTATTTTTCTTGGTATTGTTTTTATTTTTATGACATAATTTTTTTTCTCATTTCCATGACAAAATAAATATACCATTTCATCATGAGCTAAAACGAAATAATGAGAAACACACATAAATTCAATGTTCAAATATTGTGGATCAAATGTTTCAAATAAATCATATGTAAAAGCTAATTGTAATTTATCTTCATTTTTTACAATGGCTAGATGATAAGTATTAAAATATGTTAGATTTTCTACTGAAATATCCTTCCTGAATCTTATGGTAGGAAGTGCACAAAATAATTTCCAATCATGCAAATTATTACATAAAAGTATTATTGATCGTATCGTTTGGTTAAGATTTTGTGCATTAGTTCCTTTCACAAGTATTTTTCCTCCATAATCTGATAATCTTAAAGTATTAATTTTTGTATAACCTTCATCACTATATAAATCCATCACTTCATTCTTCCAGTTTTTTCCTTCATCGAAAGATAACATACATTTACCTAATAAACGTATTTCTCTCATATATTCTTGCTCTCCTACATTTATATAATTCTGACTATGATTTTCACAAACCAAAATGTATTTTTCAAAATCATTATTCATAGATAGTAAAGAACCAGAGTAAATAGCTGGGATTGTATTTGTACCAATAACATTAGATACATCTATAAGTTTTGGATCTGACCATTCAAATTCTTTTCCATATTTAGTAATATAAAATTTATTATCACATTTAAAAATTAATATCATCTTCTCTTCACTTGTAAAAATGGAATATACTATAGCAATATTATTATTACCACTTACTTTTACCTCCTTTTTTTCATTCCAATCTATTCCATTCACTGTTTTATAAACTTCTATTCTACACTTGTCGTATCCTAAAAATGCATAAACACCTCCTTTAAATTCTCTGTGTCCATAAACTATATCTCCATCATTATTATGACTTAATTTTGTCTCTACTTTTTGTTCAAAAGTTACATTAGCAAGGGTATTCTTACATTGTAACAAAAATGAAACAAGCGACAAAAATATACAAATTTTTAAGTTTACAGCAAACATATTAATTAAAAAAAAAAAAAAAAAAAAAAAAAAAAAAAAAAAAAAAAAGATATATATATATATATATATATATATTTATTTATATATTATTAATTTGAAAATATTCCAAATCTGGAAAATTAAAAGAAAAAAAAAAGAAAAAACAAAAAAATACACACATAAAAGGATTTTAGATCTTTGAATATTTCTTATTTAAAAAATTAAAATATATATGTATATATATATATATATATATATATTTACTCGTAAAATTTATACTTTTTTTTTTATTCTCATATAATACAAAAAAATAAAGGAAAATAATATAATATATATATATCCTTATTTATTTTTTAAAAATAAAAAAGTATTACAAAACGAACATACGCATGTGTGCATATTAAAATATACAAATTATTATTTTACACATTCATTTTAAAAATAAAAAATTGTAGTTATATTTTTCTTTTTTAATCCTATGAACCAATGAAAAAATAAATAAACTATGGATATACAAAAAAAAAAAAAAAAAAAAATGCATAAATAAGATATTATTCTGTTATATTTATTATTATTATTTTATATATATATATATATATATATTTTTTTTTTTTTTTCTTGTCAATTCGAAAATAGAATGAATCGTATATATGTGCTTGTAAATAAGATCTAAAAACAAGGTGTACAAGAAAAAAAAAAAAAAAAAATTGTCATAAAATTATTTATTTTAAATAAGTGCAAAATGGTTATAAATAAACGTTATACGTTAAGTTATATTCTTTCTCTTTATTTTATCATCTTTACATATACATTATTATATTATATATATATATATATATATATATGATTATTTTATGAGACATACAATATTAACCTATTTAGTCATTAAGTTATC
This sequence comes from Plasmodium reichenowi, assembly GCF_001601855.1. Taxonomy (NCBI): domain Eukaryota; phylum Apicomplexa; class Aconoidasida; order Haemosporida; family Plasmodiidae; genus Plasmodium; species Plasmodium reichenowi. The sequence continues at coordinate 2,417,343 of NC_033658.1, read as the reverse complement.
TATTGTTTTTTTTATTTTTTAAATTAAAAGATATTTTTTTTCATAAACTTAAAAACCAAAAAAAAGGATATATTATATAAAAAAAAAAAAAAAAAAAAAAAAAAAAAAAAAAAAAAAAAAAAAAAAAAAAAAAAAAA
>NC_033658.1:2411739-2416852 GCF_001601855.1 Plasmodium reichenowi | reverse complement strand
TTTTTTTTTTTTTTTTTAAAAAAAAAAAAATTTTTTTTAAAAAAAAAAAAAACAAAAAAAAAAAAAAAAAAAAAAAAAAAAAAAAAAAAAAAAAAAAAAAAAAAAAAAAAAACGGATAATATAGTACATCACAAATGAGATGCGGAATAACAAAAAAAAAAAAATAAATAAATATAAAAGGAATAAAAAAAAAAATTCATGTAATAATGGCAAAAAATGGAATATAATCTTTTAAAAATTTAAACAAAAAAAAAAAAAAATAATAAATAAAGAAATAATAATAAATAATGACATAAATTTTTTAACAGAATAAATTATATATCACAATATGAATGCTTTTTTTATAGATCAATATAAAAATAAATGGTTAAATACCCAAATATGTATCATAAGAAAATTTTGTTAAATATCCACATGAGCATGTATTTATGGATAACCCATTAAAAAAAAAAAAAAAAAAAAAATGTGAAATATATACACATATATAAATACATACATAAATACATATATATATATATATATATATATATAATCTTAGTCCACGCAAAAGTCATTAAAAATGGAATATTTATTGTAATACAACTTTTCAATACTCTTTGCTGTGTTATAATCTCCGAAGAGCTTTAAAAGCAAGGAAGAGCTTTCGATTAATTTTTTGACAAAGTCTTGATCAAATTGATCTATTTCTTGATTTGACCAAAAAATCGATGCTTTTTGTAAATTTTGAATAATTTCTAAATTTTTAATACGCTTTTCAAATATATCTATCCAGAAGGTTGTAATGATATGTATAATTCCTTCAATGTCTAATTCATTTTTTCCTTTTGATTTTTCCCATATATTACTTTTTGGTATTTTGCTATCCATAATCCACCTAGTACCATATTCTGCATCCAATATTTTTTCAATAATAGGTGATAAATTAGTTGATATAATATGGAATATACTTAAAATGATATCTAATATAACATATTCATTATTTATATATATATTACTTTCTGTATTCATTAATAAACTATGTATTAGATTTGATGGGTAAAGCCTTCTATTATTTTCATCTATATTCAATTTTAATATAACATCATCATTAATATTATGACTACTTAACAAACTATGAGCATTTATTATTATATTTTCACTTGAATTATATAAATTTCTATATATGACATTTCCTATATTCCAAGATATATATAAATATGAATTTATAGGTATGTTATTAGAATAATTATTCCCATGCATGTAACAAAAAAAATCACGTCCACACGTTATATTAATATTCGTAAATATATTCTTTCTATTAATATTCATATTGTTTGAACATGCTTTTCTTTTTTTTAAAATTTCTAAATTCTTTTCTTGTATAGTACTACTTTTTAAATGATCGATATTTAAAAAATCTCCATCTTCTTCTAATTCTTCATTTTCCTCCTCATTAAAATGACAAGAATCTTTATTATTATCATTATCATTTTCATTTTCATATTCGCTGTTATATATATATTTTTCCCCTTTTTTATAAATATCTTCTGAAGCAACTGACACTTTGCTATTATAATAAGGATTCTTCTGATTTCTTTTTTTTTTTTTTTTACTAGGAATTATTTCATTGCCTTTGTTTGTATAAAGAGAAATTGCATTTTTATTAATCTTTGGAAAAGAAGACATATTATTATTTATAAATTTTAAATCATCGTCGTCATCATTATATACAAATTTCTTTTGTAAATTTGATGAATTCATGAAATCTTCATCATTTGAATTATTTTCTTGAGATGTATTATTATTCAGAAGATATTGACAAAATTGTCTAATAACATTAATACTACATTGGTATATGGAATTAATATTTTTATCAATATTATCTTTATTTATATTATAATTATTAATAACATTATTTGTTAAAGCTCTGCATTCTAATATTTTTATTGGAGGATAATAATAATATTCTAGGATATGAAATACAGCAGTACATTCATTATATAATTCTACATTTTTTATAATTGTATATTTACTAGTATTTTTAATATTACATTTAATTTTTGAATTAACACTATTAATATTCCATAATATATTTAAATAACATGATTCGTTCATAAAATTGTATTTACAAAAACCACTGATACTTGAAAACATACCATCACTATTACATCCAAATTCACAAGAACGTAATGAAGAGATTTTCTCATTAGGTAATTCAATCCAATTTCCTTCATTCAATTCAACAGATTTCATACCTTTACTATCTATTAAATTTAATGTTTGTCTAGTAAAATTTATAATTATTATATATAAAGATTTATGTGCTTTTCTAAGTCTTTTTTTCCATTCATAATTTTTTATATTAATAATAAAACTTAATGGTAATATATCTAATATATCATTATCACGATGATAATTATGTATTAATTTATCATTTGTTAAATTATCTTCATTATTATAATAATAATTATTATTATTATCATTATTATTATTATTATTATTATTATTATTACTAATAATATTCGTGCAATTGTTTATTCTTAAATTATTATTCATATTTTCTTTACGTAATTTTTCCTTTTCTTCTAATGTCCGTATGTGTAATACACGAAGCAGACCTTTCTTTAATTTCTTCTTATGGTATTCAATAAATCTATGTCCTTCTTCAGTTTCAACAATGTTAATATAAAACTTACTGTTATAAGTATTATCAAAACTATACTTTACTAAAAAATAATTCTGTTGCGATAAAATTTGTTTATCTTCATTCTTTATATTCAAACCAATAATCGATGTAGCTGTATTATCACCTAATAATGGTATATCAAAACGAGCATTCAAAATATATTCATCACTATTTATAACTACACAATATTGTAATATACCATAAAAATTACCCATAGTTTTCGTAAATTTAGCTATACATTTTTCTTCCCCTTTACTTTTTAAACATTCAGGAGGATTAATTAACCATACTCCATGTTTTACTGAATGCATATATCTATAAAAACAACAACTAGTCCCGTTAAATATTCTTATTTCGCATTCTCGATTTTCCATTCTTTTTATACATAATTACCTCATCATCTAATGCATTATTATATCATTTGTATTATACTACTAGTTATATATCTTGCAAAGTAATATAATCAAAATATAAACATATACACACACATATATATATTTATATATATATATATGTTAGGATAAAATAAAAAAAATTAAATAAAATATACATATATATATATATATATATATTTATTTATTTATTTAGTGTACATTTATATTTGTTCATATTTTATATAACGATACATTATTTTACATATTTGCATGCCTTCACTTTTTTTGTCTGTATTATGTTTTATATATATTTAATTACACATATCGGCATAAAATAATAAAATATATATAATATATTTATATATATATATATATATATTTCTTTTATCAAATGAATATAATAATATTTAAGATATGGTATATTTTGTTTTTTCATATTACCATTTTCGAAATATAAAATAAGGAGAAATTATTCATTCAAATATTTTTTTATTTTTATTTTTAATATATAATAAAATTAATATTTATTAAGAATAAATGACATTATACGTTTTAATTTTTTTATATTCAAAATGTTATTTCTAAAAAATGTTAAAAGTTATTTTATTTTTTCTTCTTCTGTTTGAAGAAACGTAAATATTTTCTTTCGATTTTTAAATAAATACAATCCTTTTATATAAATATAAACATAAATATAAACATGAATATAAACATAAATATAAACATAAATATAAACATAAATATAAACTTAAATATAAACATAAATATAAACATAAATATAAATATAAATATTTGTATTATTTTGTTATTTTTTTGATATATCTTTGTTATTTATTTCATATATCTTTGTTATATTTTTCATATATATTTTTTATATTTCTGTTATATTTTTATTTATTTTTTTTATTTTTTTTTATTTCTTTTTTTCTTTTCTTTTCCATTATTTTATAATATTTGTATAATGAAATGCATAAAAGGTTTATTTAAAAATAGGACTTGAAAAAAATTACTTAGTACTGTTATAAAAATAAAATAAATATCATTATTATATTATATTATATTATATTATATATATATACATATATTTAATATAATATAACATATTTAATATTATTAGAAAACCAAATTGTTATTTTATATTTTCTTATTTTTTTTTCTATTATATATTTATTTTTAATAATAGGCAAATTAAAACAATTTTTCAATATATATATTATATATATATTTTATTAATAAATAATGAATGTATGTTATTGAAAAGTAAAAAAAAAAAAAAAAATAAAGTATAAATTCCTCACAATAGATAATTTTAAAAATATAAATATTTTTTGGACAACTTTTAAAATAATATATTATATAAACATATATATTATTTTTTTAAATACTTCTGAGAAATATATATATTTCATATCCATCTTAATATATATATATATATATATATATATATATATATGTATCTATAACATTATAAAATAATAAAATTATAGAAAAAAGAGAAAAAACAAAACAACAGTTCCTCATATTTATTTATCATTATTTTTTTAAAATTACATATATATATTATTTTCACAATATAAAAGTGAAAAAATATCCAATTGGACATGTATACATTATTTAATATTTCTTTTTTTTTCGTTATAAATAACGTGTACATAAAGTCAATACGTTGAACATACAAAATATCTATTTTATATAATTATACCACAAATATAATATATATATATATATATATATATATATATTTATTTATTTATTTATTTATTCATTTATATTAAATTGAAAACAATGTTTTATTCATAATTTTCCTTTTTCTTTGGTCTTTTTTTTTTTTTTTTTCTTTTAAGTTTTAAGTTATACTACTTTCAATGTAAAGCGATGAATTAATATATCAACTCCATTTATTAAAAGGATAGATATAAAATAAAAAAAAAAAAATTATATATAAAAAAAAAAAAAAAAAAAATAAAAAAAAAAAAAAAAAAAAAAAAATTTTTTTTTTATAAAAAAAGAATAAAAAAAAAAAATTAAATTTTAGAAAAAAAAAAAAATTAAAAATATATAAATATATAAAAAT
>NC_033658.1:2406238-2411376 GCF_001601855.1 Plasmodium reichenowi | reverse complement strand
TTTTATATTTTTAATTTTTTTTTTTTTTTTTTTTTTTTTTTTTTTTTTAAATTTTAAATTATATTAATTTAAAATTAAAAAAATAAATTAATATATCAACTCCATTTATTAAAAGGATAGATATAAAATAAAAAAAAAAAAATTATATATAAAAAAAAAAAAAAAAAAAATGAGCAAATATATATAAACATAGAAATTTTTTTTTTATAATATATGGATATAAAACACTAATTACATTTTAGGAAAAAAAAAAAATTATAAATATATAAATATATAAATATATATATATATATATATATATATATATATATATATATGTATAATGAAATAAAACAAAAGATATATATATACACAGTAAATTATTATTATATAGTATTGTATGTATGTATGTATTTATTTATATACTAACGTTCTTTTCTTATTATTTTTGTTTATTTTTTTTTTTTTTTTTTATTTGATCTTCCTCAAATATGACTTAGTATATATATTGTAAGAAATTACAAATATATATATTTTAAGGATTCTTCATAAAAAAAAAAAAAAAATATATGATCTGTTCAAATACATTTTATATATAACCCTCCTTTGCAAATTATATTTTTTTTTTTTTTTTTTTTTTGTGTGTGTATGTATGTATATGTATGTGTACATACCCATGATTGCATAAAATAACACTTCATAGATTTCACTTTTTTGAAATAAAAAAAAAAAAAAAAAAATTTATACGGAAATATAAGAAATATAAAAATATAAAGACACATAAACAAAAAGTTAAACGTACATATATATATATATATATATATATATATATAGATAGGTGGTTATTTCTATGTGGGGTACAGATTATACATATGAACATACATATAACGAAATACATATACATTTCTTCTGATATATTGATACAAATACACTTTTATTAATAATAAAATCCTTTAGAGTGTTTTCTTGATATGTTTCAATTTTGGTATGTTGTCAAATAGATATTTACCATGTGCTTTTAAATCCGAATAATATGGATAAACAATTTTGTATGCTTTTGTTATATAGACATCATTAATATAATTATAAAGAAATACTGCCCATGTCAATATATAAAAAAGAACACTGAAATTAACAAAAGAGAAAAAATTTCCAACACAATATATTACAATAATCAAGGTAACATTATCCATAGTATTAGTCCATAATAAATATTTGCGTATCAATGTTAATTTGTCATTTATCATATCATATAAATACATAACAAAACTTTCTATCATTTCTTTAGATACAATTTCTAATTTATCATTCTCCTTATATTATTATTATTTGAATTTGTATTAAACATATTATTACTTGAAAAAAGACTGGAACTACTACTACTCACATTATTATTATTATTATTATTATTGTTTGTATTGCTCATACTATTTCCCATTATGGTTTATCGATGAAAACATCGATACGCAAACAATATTCTTTGTTGTTAAATTCATCTTGGAAACATAAAAATGATATATTATAATATGTAAATATAAAATTTAAATATAAATAAATAAATATATATATATATATATATATATATATATATTTATTTATTTATATGTATTAATATATACGTATATTTTTATTACGTATATGTGGCCTCAATATTTTTTATTAATATATTTAGAAAAATAGCTTTATCTAAAAATTATAAAAGAAAATTTTATTTTTATATATTATACAAATATATTTTATATATGTATTATAATTATATATACATGGATAAGGAAAATAAAAATAAAAATATACATATATATATATATATATATATATATATAATATATTAGTAAAAAGGATTGTGCTATTATAAATATTATATTAAAATATAAAATACATATTATATATATATATATATATTATATATATATATATATAATATTTATATATTTATATTATGGGAATGTAAAGACTAAAGTATTAAAAAATATATTTTTTATAAAAACATTTAAAGTACTTTTTGTATTTTATATATAAAAAAAACAAATAAAATATACATTTAAAAAAAGATTTAATAAAAAAAAAAAAAAAAAAAAAAAAAAACGAAAAAAAAGGAGGGGGGAAAAATATAATAAAATAAAGAAAAAAAGAAAAAAGAAATTAAAAAAAATATATATAATAAAAGAAATGTATATGTTTATTTTATATATAAAATATATATATATATATATTATTACATATTAATTTTATTTTTTATTTTTTTTTTTTAAACTGCATTTTTTAAAATTTCACATATTCTTTTTTTTATATTAAAATAAATATATAATAAAAAAATGTAATAATAATATTATTATATGCTTAGTATTTATATATTATAATATTAATATTATATAATAACAATATAATTTATATAATATATGTATATATATTTATTACATATTATGTATAAATAAATATTTTAAAAAAAATATAATATTATTATTATATTGTATTTTTATACTTATACATAATAATAATGTAAAAAAAAAAATAATATATTTTTCTTTACAATATTATATTAAATAATATTTTTAAAAAAAGTATGATAATAAATAAAAAAATTATATAACAGCACTAAGAAGAATATTCTTCCAGCACATATACATATATATACATATTATATATGTATATTATATATATATTATTATTATTTTTTGAATATGTATTTTTTTTAATTCATATGATTTTGTATAATTTTTTTTATGTTCAAATAAATTTTTTTTTTTTTTGTATTTTTCCTTACCCCTTTATATATATAGTATACTGTATTTTTAAATATACAATATATTTATTATATATATATATATATATATATATATATATAAATATTATTATATATCATTTTAAATAATAATTTCATTTAAAGTATTCAGCATTAATAATATATAAATATATATACAACATAAATAAAATACCATATTTATATAATATATATAAATATATATTTTTTTTTATGTATATAATGACAAAAAATTTTATTACTACTTTTTAACTTAATATATATATATATATATAATAAAAAATAATACATTCATTTTATTATTATTTCTTAAATAACATAATGATATATTTTTTTTTTATTCGTACTACAAAATATTATATAAACAAACATATATATATTTTATTTTTATTTTTATGATTTGAAGGGTTCATGAAAATTAATAAGGTTTATATTCACATTGAAAAAAAAATCAAAATTTAAGAGAAAAAAAAAAAAAAAAAAATTTCTATCCTTTGTTAATATTTACATATATATTTAATATTTAAATGATATGATGATAAGGAATTTTTTTTTTTTTTTTTGTTCGTAAATATACTTTTTATAATGTTGTAAATTTTGATAATTATTTATATTTGATCCTTATTTTGATATAATCCTATTTTAAATATCATAAGTAGATAAAACAAAAGAAAATTAAAGATAATTTTGTAAATATATGAACCAAAAAAATGTTTTTTCTTTTTTATTTCTTCAACTTATATATATAATAATGTGCATAATATAATTCGGGATATGATTTTTTCTTTTTTTTTTCAATATCACCTTTTAAATATATTTATATGCATATGATTATAAATAATATTTACAATATAAGTATTTTTTTTTTAATTATAATTTGTTCCACAAAAAAAGAGAAAGAAGAAAACTTAAAAATATTATGTAGAAGATAATATGTAATATATATATATCTATAATATGTTATAAAATAATATATTATTATAAAGGTGAAATATTCCTTATGGAAAATATAAAATGTATGATTTAATTCTTAAACAATTTTTTTAATAATAGAATAAAAAAGACAAAATTATTGCGCACAATTTGTACATATATATATATATAGAAACGACTATATATAAAAATTAGGTGCATTAAATGAAAATATATTTATATATATATATATATATATATATATATTATATATGTATACCTATTTATTTTTTTATTTTTTAAAAACTATCTAGTGAATAATATTTGCTTATCTTTTCTTCAACTTTATTTAGATCATATATATTTGGTGTTTCATTTTGATCATCATTCTCTATAATTAAAGTTTCATAACTTTTATGATCATTTATTACCTGTAACGAAAATAAAAGAGAATTTTATTTTAGTTTTCACGTATAAATAAACATATTGTAAATAATTTTTTTTTTTTTTTATGACTAGTTCATTATTAATTCTATTTTCCTTGATTCGCATTATTTCATTGTGGTTATATTCTATCATATTTGCTGTCGAAAACATTTTAAAGATAAAATAGAAAAAAAAAAATATATAGATAGATATTAGTATATATAATAAATATATATATTTATAATACTTACTGAAGGATATAGGATTTTCTGTATATGCCTTAATATTTGTTGGTGAAGGCATATAATGAAAAAATATCGGTCGATTTTTTCTGTGTAATGTTTTTATCCTTATTCCAATAGGGTCATCATTATATCTATTAAAAGAAGATACATAAAAAGAATAATATATATATATATATATATATATACATATGTATTATTATTTGTCATTTTTCATATTCTTTCTATTTTTCTTTTTCTCTTCTTTACTCATCCATTTCATTTAAAGTAAAATTTTCGCTAGCTAGTGAAGTGTGTGAACTGCTTGATTCGTCATCACTGTTATAATCTGAAATTAAAAGAAATGTAATTATCATCATTTTTTTTCTTTTCATGCTTATATTAAAAAATAATTACATGAAATATGAAAATGTATATTTATACATATGTGTTAATAATATAGATATGTTTTTATATTTATAAAATTTTTCTTTTTCTTTTTCTTTTTTTTTTTTTTCCCCTCTTTTCTTTCTCTTTTTGTTTAAATATTCTGTATTATTATGATGTTTACTGCTTAAATTAAAATCTTCATCATCTTCATATAAGGAATCCATATTTTCGTTAAAACATGACCATAAATTTATTATGCTAACTGATGAGAAAATGTATACATAAATATTTTTTTAATTTAAGAAAAAAGAAAAAAGAATCAATGCTTTCTCCAAATATATCAAAGGTCTATCAAAAATATTATCATTACATTTAATTATCCTTTTATTATAATTTTGATTTTATGTTTTTTTTTTTTTTTTTTTTTTTTTTTTTTTTTTTTTTTCCTT
>NC_033658.1:2403490-2406228 GCF_001601855.1 Plasmodium reichenowi | reverse complement strand
TATTTTATTTTATTTTTTTTTTTTTTTAATTTTTATTTTTTTTTTTTTTTTTTTTTTTTTTTTTTTTTTTTTTTTGTTCTTCCTTACTTGTTTTTTGATCTATATTATTATATAAGATATTATTATTCCCATTCTCAATTTCCTTAATTTTATTTTGATATTTCTGTGAATTTTTTTCTACGATTTTTTTTATAACCTTCAGCTCTTCTTCAATTACTTTCGCAGGTTCTTTATAACTACAATATGTTGTGATTATAAATATGAAAAAATATAAATATATAAATATATAAATAATATTAACACATTGTATATATATATATATATATATATATATATATTTATTTATTTATTTATTTATTTATTCATTTATGTATATTTTCCAATTTTACGATATGATGGAGCTAATGAATACTTTTATACCAATAATAACAAATGTCTTTAAATATATGAACAAAAAAAAAAAATTCATATATATTTTTACAAATTAAACAACTTACAAATCTATATAAATATATATATATATTATTTTACATATCTTATTCCTTTAATTGAATAACTAATAAAATGATCATTAATATTCAATAATATATATCTTTTGAAAAGAACAATAATTTTTTTAAAAAGCAGCTCAGTCAAGTAACAAAAAAAAACACCTAATAATAATAAATAATTAAATATATACATATATATTTGTTCATTTATTTATTTTTCGTTATTTTATGTCTTCATAAATATATATATACAAACACATATTCATCAACAGTAAACATTTTCTAGAAGTATATAAGAGTTGTTCCTACACTAAATGTAAGAATAATAACATATATATATATATATATATATATTTTCATTACATGATATAATTTTTTTTCTACTGCTGTATGCGTAACTTCTTGACGTTATGAATAAGACTAAGATTATAATAAGAAGATACATAACAATCATTTTAAAGGCTCTCAAAAATTCTATAAACATGAAAATATATGTATTTTAATAAAATAAATAAATAAATAAATATATACATACATATATATATATATGCTTTTCCTTTTACTGGTAATTGATTCGTGGTGATATTTTATTTTTAATAAAATTTGAATAATTTCGCTAAAATCATTTTTGAGACCCTTCAAGAAATTATCAAACCTGAAAAAAAAACCAAAATAAATAAATATAATTATGTATATATATTTATATTTATTTATATATTGGATTATCCCTTACAGAATTTTATGTTATATATTAATTACCTATTTGTATTTTCTATTTGTTTAATTTGAGCATTTTCTATTAATTTCATATTTTCCAAATTGGTAGTCATTTGTTTGGATATATACAAGGATGTTTGCGCTAATCTGTTGATCTTTCATTATACCAATAAACAAATAAATATATAATATATATATATATATATATATATATAGGTTTTATTTTGTTTTATTTTGTTTTATTTTTTATTACATTTTCCTCAGTCCTTTTATTCCATTCATTTGATTGTATATAAAAACAAATATCATCAATATGATTTAATTCAGAATGATATATTTGGAATGCAGTATCAGACATATTTTTATTTGATGTACAATTCGTTACTATTTTATATTTTAAATTTTCACATAATTTTTTTTTTAAATAATTATTTTTTTCTGACATATAATTGGTTCCATCCAAATTATCCATATCATTATTATAAGTATAATTAATATGTTCATAATTATTTCTTTGCTTTTCCTTTATATTAGATATATCATTTAATAAATTTACATAATTTTCATCCGCTTGATCATTTTCATAATAGCAAGGATTTATAATTTTCTCTATTTTCCTTAATTCATTCAAATTTAAAGTCCTTGAAAAATTCGGATTACTAAATTCATTAAATAAATTATTATTATATAAATATAATTGTAACTTATTTAACTTTTTTGGATTCAATATGCAACCTAAATTTTCATCAGGAAAAGATCTTATAGATTTTACAAAGAGACATTTTGTTTTAGCTAATGCTAATAATGATTTATTATTTTCGTTTATTTCGTTACAATTATATACATTTAAATTATTTAATTGTTCTAATACATATTCATAACATTTTATTTCTTGTACATATATATTATTATTATTATCATCTTCATCATAATCCTTTTCTTCTTTATCATCTTCTTTTTTATTCTTGTAAGAATTTTTATTTCCATTTTTTATTCTTTTTTTATTCTTTTGATATTCCTCTTCCGCTTTCATTTTTGCTTTCAGAATATCATCTAATGCTTCTTTTCCTCTTTTTATTCTTTCAATCAATAATTCAGAGTTATTTTCATATCTATATTTAGATCCTCTAACCACTACAAAACGTATTATAAATAAAATAAGGAAGACAAATAGATTCAACATAATGAATTTCTTCAAACGTAATGTGTATTAATATTATGTAAAAATAAATACATCGCATTTATCATTAAGATATGTATATAGAAATGTATATAATATATATATATATATATATATATATGTATATATATATGTATATATAAATATAGAATGCATACTTATTATTTGACATGTAAATAGTATTATATATATTTTAAATAACCATTTTGTCTTTTTAATGTAAAATAAAATATATATATTTATTCTATATTTTTTTTTTTTTTTTTTTTTTTTTTTTTTATATCTTTATTGTCTTAGATATGTAAATGAATTATTTTAATCTTTATATAACAACTGGAATATAATAAACT
>NC_033658.1:2399002-2403390 GCF_001601855.1 Plasmodium reichenowi | reverse complement strand
TTTTTTTTTTTTTTTTTTTTTTTTTTTTTTTTTTTTTTTTTTTTTTTTTCTTTTTTGGTTCGTTACAGTTGTATATACTTCTTTATTATTTCTATTAGTGAAATAAGTACACATTTGGTATTATTTTTTTTTTCTTTTCCTTCTTTTTTTCAATATAAAAAAGTAAATTGTTTATAGACAATGTTTTTTTTAAAAACAAAATGAATCTTTTTCCAATTATCGTTTTGATAAAATATTATACGTGTAAAAAGTGTCTACACGTTGGTTGGAAGGAATATATGTCATTATATTCATACAAACAAAAAAATGTAACCAAAAAAATAAAATAAAATAAAATAAACGAAATGATATATATTAACATATGTAACAAAAATGTAAGACTTAAAAAAAATAAAATATATATATTTAAAAAATAAAAAACAGCACTGAAGTGCTTATACTAAATATAAGGAGGAAAAAATAAATACACATATATATATATATATATATATATATATATATTTTTTTTTTTTTTTTTTTTTTTTTTTTGATCATGTCAAATTAACTTGAGTCTAGACCTCTGGATGAATCTTCTGACGATTCATCCAATAAATTGTTTTGATCACTATCCAATATATTTTCAGTATGTCCATCACTATTTTGTGTTTCACCAAAATATTGTTTTGTTAAGTTATATATATCCAAATTATTCATATGAGTATTTTGTAGGGTAGCCATAGGGTAACCCGTTAAATTTTTATGATCAATATTAATTTCACCACTTTGTATTTTATTTTTTTGCTCAACAGCATTTTTCATTGTATTTTCTATATTATTTATTTCTTCATCTGAGAAAAATCCTTTTAAGAAGTTTTTATCTAATTTTGTAAAATTTTCTAACAAGGATTCTAATTTTTCTTCTTTCTTTTGATTTTCTTCATCAGTATTTGTATGATAATTTTTACATTGATCGTCAACCTCTTTAATAATTTCTTTCATTTGACTTAACAACATAAGTTCTCTTTTTTTTTCATTTTTAAAATTTTGTACTATTTGTTTTTCTTCTTTGCTTAATATCTCTTCTTTTTTATTCATATTAGTGTGTTTCATATTCTTATTATCAATGCATTTATTTTCAAAACTTTCTTTTTTCTCTGCGTAATTGTTCTTATTGCCTTGAATTTTGTATTTCATAGGATTATCCTTATTTAAAATATTGTATCTTTTTATATCTTGACTTATATCTTGATTTATACCACCATTTATGGCTTCATCATTTGTTATATCCTCCCCATCGATGTGCTCCTTTTCATACCTTTTCAAAAGCGTGTGGGAATAATTATTTGAAATATTCTTATTGTCATATAAATTTTTTAGATTTTCTGTAATTTCCTTATGGTTGTCCCTTGTTTGTCCATTTTTATCATATGTAAGAAATTCTTTAAGGTAATTATTTCTATTAAGATATAATAATGTTTTATGAGGAGCACTCCATGCTTTACATGAGGTAACAAATTGTTGAAGGTCATCATCAATTAATTTTTTTTCTAAACATATACTATCATATCCCAAGCTTCCTAATTTTTCTATATAATTTACTTGATTAGTATTAACTTTAGCAATAGTAATAATTTCGGGTATAGTATAATTTATAGCTTTAATAGCATGGTTATATTCATATATATTATTATAAAAATCATATTCATTGATCATAAGTATATAAGCTCCACATTGTGTAGCAAAATATATATCATTATAATCATGTACTTCAACAATAGCTTGAGTACCAACATTAACACAATATTGTAGCATTTCTTCCATATCATTTTTTAAATAAGATAAATTTAATATAACACCATCTGCTTGATTTTCTACAGCTAAAGCTATTTGTATAGGATGGATAATTATGTCATCTACAACAATTGCCGGTCTTTTATTTCTTGGTAATGTTCTTGTACTTTTTATTATATCTTTTAAATCATTTATATTTCCTTGAGTTGATAATTCATCAATATTAACTATTAATACATCAAATCCGATTTCATGTAATAACAAACTAACTTTTCCTGGGTTACTTAAATTTAAAAAATTATGTTGATATATATAATGATTATTTATATTTTTTTTTTTTTTTTCTTCATTATTCTTCATTATATCAATATCATGTAATTCTTTTTCATTCTTTAATATGTCTTCATATGTATACTTCTCATTTTGTAAATTATCATATCCTACACTTATATTCTTATATAACCCTTCTTTTGTTTTATGCTCTTTTTCCTTTTTTTTTTCTTTTTCAATGGTACCAAAAATTTTCCTCTTCATATCAGCAATTAATGATAATCTATGCTTCTCATCATTACTTGATCTTTTTAAACTTTCCGATAATTTATTATTCATAGTATGTTGTAAATAATTCATTCTTATTTGTAATGGATTATTTTCATCACAATTTTCTTCTAATAATTTAGTAACTTCATATTTTTTATTTTCAATAATCTTATTTATATATTCATATGCCAAATGAGGATTCCGAGAATCTTTCCCATACCTTCTAAAACTAACACTACCACCTATATCATTTTTTCTCTTTCTAACAGTTCCTTTTTTCCCTCCTATATACTTATTATATATCTCCCCATCATTTTTAATAAACAATGTTGAGATATAATGCTTATTTAATATACCATCTTTTGGAAAACATCCCTTCAATATTTTCCCTCTTTTCATCCGACTAACTAATCTTAATCCTTCCACCTTCACATTATATTTTATGATCAATGTATTCAAACAATGAAACAAAATAAATATACACAACAAAAAATAAAATAGCATAATAATAAATTTATATATGCGTGCAATCATATTTTTAGTTTCATCATAGCGTATGGAATATAAATTGTGTCATGCGTTATATTATACTTTGTGTGTTATATAAAAATAAAGAAATAAATAAATAAATATATAAATATATTATATATATATATATATATATATATATATATATATATATGTATATGTTATTATATTATATTATTTTTTTTTTTCCCATCAACCTTTTTTTGTCATTGAATATCAATATACAATATTTCCTTTAGAAAAAATTAAGGATATGTTCACATTTATAATTTTATTTGGTCCTACATCATTTTGTATATCAACTTGATATTTTATAAGGAATAAATAAACATATATATATATATATATATATATTTATTTATTTATTTATTTTTATTTTTTATTTTTTTTTTCTTTATATATATTATTTTATCTTAGAATAATATATAAGAAATATAAAATTTTTTCTGTATACATATATTTTTTCATCCAAAAGATTACTTATATACATATTTCTTTTATTAGCTCTTTGGTATTTATTATAATATATATATATATATATATATATTTATATTTATATTTATTTATTTTTATTTTTTTTTTTTTTTTGTTTATTATTTTTAAAATTGTGATTTTATATCATTTCATTCTTATTTCGTACCAGTTGATTACTTTATATACACGATGGAGGAATCCATTTTAATTAAAAATTTTGATAAGCTTGATAATGTGTGTAATAGTTTAATAGATATTTTAAAAAACTTAAAAGAATTGTTGTTTCACCTGGACCCTTTAAATAAATATGAACAAGATAATGATGATTCCTCCTTATTTTTAGATATGAACGATAGTAAAAATTATATAATAATATTATCAGATATAATTCATAAAAATGTTAATAAAATTATGATGATATTATATGAATTTATTAAAACTATACCACCATCATATACATGCTACAGCTCTTTTTCTTATAAAGATTATGTTATATTACAAGAAATGAAAGAAATTAAAAAATATAATGATGAAAACAATCAAATTAAAAACGATATTATATACGATAGAAATAATGTCACCACTTCTATGGAATCACACAATGCAGATAATAACCAATCGAATATACACCACCAACATACAAATGATAATATATATAATAATAATGATGTTTTTGAAAGATATTCAGAGAATAGTAATGATCATCATATAAATAATAATTATAACAATAATATGTCTCATGTAATTAATCCTCAAAATATAAATGAATATTTTTATTATTCATTCCTAATAGATATAGAATATTCCAATTTACTACATATGAAAAAATATGAAGAACAAATTAAAGAATATTTAAGTTGCATAATATAAAAAAAAATTATGAATTATAATATATATTTTAAAATGTGTAACCTTCCTATACATAATTACCTTTATTGCAATAATGTTTTTTTTTTTTTTTTTTTTTTTTAAAAAAAAAAATATATATATATATATATATATATATATATTAATAAATAATTTTTATTTTAATTAAAATATTTTATTTTTAAAAAAAAAATTTAAAAAAATAAAAA
>NC_033658.1:2390818-2398760 GCF_001601855.1 Plasmodium reichenowi | reverse complement strand
AAAAAATAAAAAATATTTAATTATAAAAAAAAAAAAAAAAATAATAAATAAAAATATATATTTAAAAATTTATAAACTTTTAATATATAATTAATTTTATTGAAATAATTTTTTTTTTTTTTTTTTTTTTTTTTGAACTACATATATATATATATATATATATATATATATATATTACGATATAATTTTCCTCTTAATTATAATATTTGATTTTCAAACAAAATGTTTAAAAGCATATAAAAATATTATTATACAAAAAAAAAAAAAAAAAGAAAAAAAAGAACAAAAACATTATTAATAAATAAATAAAATAACATATGTACAACAAATAATTTCTTTTTTGTACTTTACACATGTACACATTTCAAAATAACGCATACTGATAAATATATAAATGTATGCCTACTTTTTATACATAAAAAAATAAAAAAAAAATATATATAACACAAAAATTTATTTAAAAAAGAAAAATTATAGTTTAATTATGAAAAAAAAATGAAAAGAAGCATATACAGGTAATTTAAACAAAAGGAGAAATAACAACAGGATAAATATATATATATATATATATATATATATATATATATACATATATTTGGATTGATGGTTTTATTTAAAGTACATATTTAAAAAATTGTAATGCTATTTATAAATTGTATATCTATTAATTATGAATAGGGGAGATCATACTATGAAAGGTTATATATATAATATATATATATATCATACAATATTCACACAAATAAATTGACATATTAATTTATTTTATTTATATATTTTTTTTTTTCTTATTCTTCTATGGTCCTAATTAACGTAGCATGTAAATACAAATGATCAGATGAGGCATATTTCTACGAAGATAAAAGAAAAAATATGATTATATATATATATATATATATATTTTATTTTATTTTATTTTATTTTATTTTTATTTTTTTTTTTTTGACGGATCATACTTGATTAGGTAAACATCCATATTTGGCTAGCTTGTCGAAAGGGGGTAAATTGGTATATGATACTTGCTAAAATATAAAAATAAGAAATATAAATATTATACATAGCATTCAACAACACAATATATCTATATATATATATATATATATATATATATATATATATACATATATGTTTATGTTTCTTTTTTGAATTATTACCTTAAGATTTTTGTAAGAATAAAATATATAATCTACACACCCTTTTTGCTTTCCATGAAAAACAGTAAAGGGAATTTGACATAGCATTAAGTTGTTTTCTAAATTATTTAATGTATCTATACTATCATATTTATAACATGATTTTTCAACAACATTATCTGTACTTTTATTATATATACTTTTAAAATATAAGGGATAGTATAAAATAAAATCTTCTTCTTCATTATCTAATATGTTATTATTATGTTCTTCATTTAAATTCATATGAACATTTCTGTCCTTCTCATTTATTTGTATAACATAACTACCTTTCTTTTCATTATTATTATTATTATTATTATTATTATTATTTATATTTTTTATTTTTCCTTTTATTGATAACATATCATTACTTCTTTTTCTATGATTATGATATATTTCGTTTTGTGTATCTTTATTTTTTATATCATAAGTTGAATCTTCAAAAGAATTGTAATTATCCACATAACAGTCGAAATTATTATTATTATTATTATTATTATTGTTGTTGTTGTTGTTTTCATTTTTGTTAATAAGATTTAATAAATATTCCTCATTCAATATTTGCTCATCTTTAAAAATTAAGAATAAAGGTTCCTTTTTGATTTGTTCAGGTAACTTATTACAACATGCATATTTTAAATCATTCACAATATTATCATCAAACATTTTTGTAATTTCAATTCCTTTTAAATAATTATAAAAATAATATTGTTTATTAAACATTAGATATTGACCAGAAAGATATTTTAAATTTATATGTTTTAAATTAATAAATCTGTTCACAATAAAATAATATAATAAACTATTTGGTGTTATATTAAAATCTCCACATACTATAATACATGGTTTAAGAAACTTATTATCCTTTGGACATAAAAAAAAATCATTCTTATAACTATAACATGAGGAAGATGACGTATCACTATTTGTATTATCATTTCCTTTCTTCCTTTTTTTTATATAATTAATACATTTCTTCATCATTAGAATTAAACGATATGTCATATAACATATTTGATATAATTTTACATCACCTTTGTATGAATCAAAAATTAAGTGAGTATTTGAAACTATAACAATATCATCACACATATTAAAAATATTAGAATTGTTTTTATTATTATTATTATTATTATTATTATTACAATTGTTTTTATTATTATTATTATTATTCATGTGAGTATTACTATTTTGTAAAATTCTATCAGATTCATTTTTATAATTTTTTTTATTCATATTATTTTCATGAAACTCCTCAAAATACTCTATCCTTTTCGATATTATATTTCTTAGAGCTATTATTAAACCGACATGCCATTTTTTGAGAAAACAGGATTTATCATATATCACTTCATCAAAAAATAAGAGCTCAAATACTTTTGTGTTATAAAAAATACATATACCATCTTTACATGTATCCTTTTTCTTTTTTAAAAATAAACCTTTAAAATGTAATTTTTCTAATTCATTTTTCAATTCTATAAAATAACTCTCTTCTATTTCTTGTAAACATATAATATCTGATAATTTATTCATAATATTTTGATGAATCCATTTTTTTCTATTCATCCATTCCATAATGTTGTATCCATTATTATCATATTTATAATCAACAAGACTATTAGCTAATATATTAAAAGAGAAAACAGAAAATTCCTTAAAAATATATTTGCTTTTTTCTTTTCTTAAATCACTTTTTATTAAAGCATTTTTCTCATATTCGCAATTAACTTCATCATAATTATTTTTTACATCCTTCTCATATAAAAT
Source organism: Plasmodium reichenowi (assembly GCF_001601855.1). Taxonomy (NCBI): domain Eukaryota; phylum Apicomplexa; class Aconoidasida; order Haemosporida; family Plasmodiidae; genus Plasmodium; species Plasmodium reichenowi. The sequence goes on along the minus strand of NC_033658.1, from coordinate 2,395,815 downwards.
ATTATTATCTTCATATTTTCCTAAGAACTTATTCTCCATGGTACATTCTTCATTTATATTAAAAACGAGGTTATGAAAGGTTCTAATCCTATATTTTTTAATATTATAATTAGGAAAGCAACTATGATACTTAAATATAATATTATTATTATTATTATTTTTATTATTATTTTTATTATTATTTATGGGAAGCTTTTTACTTCCTATAAACTTGTCTTGTTTATAATATAAATTGTCATTTATATTATTTGATATTAATTTTTCATTTATATTATTTGATATTAAATTATTATTTATATTATTTGATATTAATTTTTCATTTATATTATTTGATATTAATTTTTTATTTATATTATTTGATATTAATTTTTTATTTATATTATTTGATATTAATTTTTTATTTATATTATTTTCCTTGATACTGTTATTTTTATCTGTATTTTTTTCTTTTTTCTCTCCACTTTTTATATTACGCACAGAAGGTATATTTATAATTTCTTTATATACTCCTTTATCACTATTATTATTTATTATATTAACAAAATTTCTTATATCGATATTTAAAAAATTTTTTGGACTATTCTCATTCCTTATATATATACATTTTCTTATAAATGAATACTCAAGTATTTTGTATTCATTTTTTAATAATGTACTTCTTATTAATATTTTACCAACATAAGATGATATTACACAAGAAGGTTTATCTAACATTAATTTCTTCTATCTTCTAATATATACTTTTATATTTTTTTTTTCTCTTCTTTCCTTACTTTTTTTTAAATAAAAGAAGTTATAATATTTATTTACAAAAGGGGAAAAAAAAAAAAAAAAAAAAAAAAAAAATACACAGACGTTCAAAGGTGTACGCAAAATGAATAATATTATATATATATATATATATTATATATGTTAAAAGTTATAAAAAAAATTAAAATTAAAAATATACATATGAATAAGAAAATGTATTTATATTAATTAATTTATTTTTACCTTTAAATTTTATGATTTTATATATTATAATTTTATTATTATATCTTTATATATATATATATATAAACATATTCTTTTCTTTTATTATTTCCTTTCTCTTATAAATATAAAAACATATTAAAACAAAGATAAAAATAAATTAAAATAAATAAAATCTATATTTATATAATAAATATAAGAAAATTAATTTTCCAAAGTTTATAAAAGTATATTTAAAAAAATTAAAAATTAAATATATATATATATATATATATATTTATATATTATATATGTGCAATAAATATCGAAATGCAAAATATATATATTATTATATATATATTATATATATATGTATTAAGAGGAATACAATAATATTTATTTCCAAAAAGAAAATAAATTATATTTTATTATTTATAAAATATTATAATATAAACAATAATAATAAAAAAAAAAAAAAATTAATAAATAAAATAAAATATATATATATATATATATATATATATATATAATTTTCGTGGGAGTGTTGTTTGTACGATTTTTTGATTATTATACCTTTTGAATGATATAATATTGAATGATATAATATTGAATGATACATATTGAATGATACATATTGAATGACATATATATATATATTGAATCATTTGAATTAAATATTTATATACATAATATAAATATATATAAATAATATAATATATATTTTTTTTTATTAAACTGATTTAATAGATAAAAGTACAGAAATTGTATACATAATAATTACTCTTTATATTTTCATATATATTATATTATATCATATTAATTTTTTCTTTTTTTTTTATGTTCTATATAATTTAAATGATACGAATGTATATTTGTTTATCACTGTAAAGTATATGCCCGCATATATATAATATATATATAGTCATATATTACAAAATATTATTTATAGTTTGAATACAAAAGTGATATCACAAAAAATAATACTTTGATATAATATCGTTGTGCCTTATATTTTATTATATTACCCATAATTGGAGGTTTTATAATTTAATAATACAATGGCAGGTATATTATGTAATATATATATATATATATATATATATATAAATTTCTTATATTTAATGTTTACTATTTTTAATTTATTTATATATTTTTATATTTTCATATTTTTTTATTTTCATATTTTTTTATTTTCATATTTTTTTATTTTCCTATTTTCATATTTTTTTATTTTCCTATTTTTTGCGTTTCAGATAATGAATTCGAATTAAGGGGTTTTCTAGTTGGACATAAGAAAGGCATAAGATGCTTATGCACTATTTACTCAGACTTATTTGAAGAATTGCAAGATAGAAATTTCCTTTTTGAATATATTATTAGTGCTGATTATAACGGTACGATATTTGTTTGGAAACGTTTTGAAAACATAAAAGGAGTTGAAGAAGAAAAGAAAATATCGAATGAAGAAAAGGATGAGTGTAATGAACTTTTATATGATGATAATTTCAAATTGTATAAAAAAATAGAAATACATGAAAAAATTATATATTCCTTATGTTATAGTAAATATATAGGTATAAAAGAATTACAAAAAATATGTGATGAAGATGAAGAAGAAAAATATATCCATATTGAAGATCATTTACATATATATAGTGGAGGGTATGATAAGAATATTTATCTTTTCTCATTAAATGGATTTATAGAACTCGTTTTAGAAGGTCATAAAAATAGTGTTTGTAGTATTGTTGAAAAAAGTAAAGATATTCTTATTAGTGGAGATTGGAATGGACAAGTATTTATATGGAAAATAGAAATGAATAAATTGAATGAAAATTGTTCTTTTAATAATATAACAAAAAATAAAAATGATAATAATAACAAATATGATAATAATTATAAACTTAATGGTCAGTATAATAAAGAAGATGTTATAAAAAGAAATAATTCGTTAGATTCTAATAAATATAAATATAGTATCTTAAAAATTATAGATAATCATAAACATGCTGTATATGTCATTTGTATTAATGATTTTATACTTACCTTATCACAAGATAATATTTTGAAAATGTGGGATGTTGAAGGGAATAAAATAAATGAAATTCAAGATATACATAAAGATAGTGTTCGGGATATTATATTATTTAATAATAATAATAATGTTATTACATTTTCGAATGATGAAAATATTCATATATATGATATGAATTTTGTATTACTAAAACAATATAAAGGACATAATGGTTTCATATTTTATGTATGTGTTAATGAAAAGGATAAAATTATGATTAGTTGTGGAGATGATAAAACAATCAAATTTTGGTGTATTCAAGATATATATGAATATATGGAAATCTTTCTCAAAAATAAATCTTTAGATGATCCGATATCCTTTTTTAAAAATAAAAATAACCAAACGTATAATTGTTTACAAACTATCAATTTAAGAGATACTATGTGGAATGTTAAACTTTTGAGGAATCATGATGTTGTTTCAGCATGTAATGATAGCTATATTAGAATTTATACAAATAAAAAAGATAAACAATTATCTCGAAATATTATACAAATGATTGATAATAAATATTCGAAAAAAGAAGATTTATTAAATGACAAAAATCAAAGCGAATATGTACATGATATAAATAATATACAAAATGTTGTAGGAAAAGAAGGAGATATTAAAGTATTTAAAAATCAAAATAAATATGAAGCATATAAATATGAAAATAATCAATGGATTCTAATCGGTGATGTAATAGATGATGTTAATACAAATAAAAAATTCTATATTGGAGATGATCTATTTGAACAAGGTTATTATGATGAACTTTTTTCAATAGACATAGGTTCGGATCATATCAAAATTTTACCATATAATAAAAATGACAATATACATTTAATAGCTGAAAAATTCTGTAAAAGAGAACATATCTCAATAAGTCATATCAAATCTATAGTTGATTTTATTAATCAAAATTGTAATGTAAATAATAATAATAATAATAATAATAATTCTGATAATCATAATAATCAAAATGATAATTTAATTAAAACAAAAAAAAAATTCAACACTATATTAAATGTTATAACAATACAACAAGCCGCATTAGATAAAATCTTAGATAAAATAAAAGAATTTAATTCAATTTTATTACAACAAAATAATCAATATAAATTAAATAATGATGAAATCAATTCCATATCCAATATTATTAAAATATATAAAACAAATATTAAAACATCATATCTTTTTAATACAACAGATATTAATGTAACAACCAAAATTTTTAATTGGTCATCAGATCATATATTTCCTATAATAGATTTATTTAGAATTTTAGTATTAAATAAAAATTGTGATTTTTTATATAATAATAAATATTCATTTAATGCTTTCAAATTAGTATATGATTGTATATCATATTATATAAATAATTACGATAATCAAAATCATATAAATAAATTAGACTCCTTATTATTATGTTCCTTACGATTTTATCTTAATATGTTTTATCTATCAACACCCAGATATTTTATGTTCAAAAAATATAATTTTGTCTTAAAACAAATAAGCCAAATACAATCAAAAAATAATAATATTATCTTATTATTATTCAGAATATTTTTTAATTTTATAATTACTTTAAACGAAAATAATGACAAGGAACTTAGGAAAATTTTATTTGAACAAATTCATAACTTTTCTAAATTTATTTGTGATCCCGATACTTTATATACATACTCCTTATGCTTTCATACTTCTTCTGAAATATACAGCAAGCAAACATATGAATTTATCAATAAATATAATGTAATCCATTTTGTTCAATATAAATCTAATGAACTCAAGAACCAACAAAATGAAACCAACGAAAAGACATTTAAAAATATTTCACTGATCTTGGACGATTTGAAAAATATATTATAAGTAGCAAATACAAATTTGACAACTCCAAAAAAAAAAAAAAAAAAAAAAAAAAAAAAAAAAAAAAAAAAAAAAAAAAAAATTTAAAAAAAAAATTTAAAAATTAAAAATTAAA
>NC_033658.1:2379300-2390467 GCF_001601855.1 Plasmodium reichenowi | reverse complement strand
TTTTTTTTTTTTTTTTTTTTTTTTATTATATAATGACATAAAAAAAAATGCAATACTTGTATTTTTAGATAATATTTTTTAAAACTCAAAAAATTAAATGAAACAAAAACAAATAAAAATATAATATATATATATATATATATATATGTGTACATATTTAGAATCCAATATTATACGTTTCTATTTCCTTTTTTTATTTTATACCCCTTCTCAATACTTTATATTTTCAACTTCAATGATTAAATGCTATAGACAATTTCAGCCTTCTTGGTATTTTTCTCTTGCTTGAGCAACCTAAGAAATAAAGAAATATAATAAACAAATAAATATACATAAATACATATATATATATATATATATATATATATATATATATATAAATTTGTGTTTAATTTTTTTTTTTTTTTTTTTTTTTTTTTTTTTTTTTTTTTTTTCCTTATATATATTAATTACTCATATTCTTGGAGAGAAGATATCCTAAAAAGGATATCGTTTAAAAATTTCATGTTTGGCATAAAGAGATAATAATATATATGATATATTCCTGTATATTTAAACAACACATTATTTTGTATTATCAAATCATTAACATTAGTTATGTCTGAATATATTTGTTCACCTTTGTTATTATGATAATTTTCTGTATTTTTATAATAATTGATTTTGTGTAAGTTCTTATATGTTAAATCGATTTCATAATTCTTAGATAAGTAATTAAAAAAATCATATAAGTTGTATGATACATTATTCGTATATTTATATACATCCAAATATATAGTTATATCTATATTTTTTAAATAAGTAAAATATTTTTCAAAATCTTCTTCTATAATAACTCCTTTTTTTATATTCATCTTTTCTTTTCTTTTATATTTTTCTTTATCTGCATAATGATCTACATTTTCATAAGTAGCATACACTGCTCGTCTATCTTTAATTAGATTGCGAGCGTGTCCTCTTCTCACTTTAATAATTTCACCCTTTTCCCCTAAATGCGTTATATTATTTAACAAAATTATATATGTATATTTATTTTCTACAGCAGCTATATATGTTTTTCTTTTAATGGTATATCGATTGAAATTTAAATATGAACTCATAAAATGCTTCTGCAAATTAAACAAAGGTTTCAGTTCTCTTATTCTAAACATCTTTATTTTATAATATGGAGATGTCATAAAAAGAGGGATACCATAAAATACATATTAGTGTAAATATATTTTTATTATTTCATGCTTCATTATATTAAAAAAAAAAAAAAAAAAAAAAAAGCACAAATATATAAATAATTTGAAGAATTATATAAAATGATAATTTATAATATTAACAATATGGAAAAATCAAACCATATATTGTTAATAAAAGGAGATTTATAGAATGAAATATGTAAATATTATTTTGTTATTTAAAATGAATACTTTATCATATATATATATATATATATATGAACAATGTACGTATAATACTTTTATTACGAACATATATCATTTTAAAAATATTTTTTATAAAATGGTAAAATATATAAGTATAATATAATGTTATATATATATATTTATATATTTTTTAAATATTTCTGATACTGATTCTGATTTATCTTCTTATTATTATTCTTCTTATTATTATTATTATTTTTTTTATTATTTTTATTTTTATTTTTTTTTTTTTTTTTTTATAGTATGTATATTTTCAATTCTATCCTAAAATCTGAGTCAAATATTTTTTTATATTTTATAATATGCTTCTCCTATTTTGATTAAGTTCATATATATAACAAATTTATACCCATCATATTATAAATATTTATGAATTATCATTTCTTCTAAGGTATTATGAAATAACAAAATGGTGAAAAGGAATTTAGCTCAATTTGAATTACCCAATAAGAAATGGAACATAGTAAACCAATATAATTAATATAAAAGAATTTATACGATTATATATATATATATAAACCATGTGTTATATATAAGTATTTCTACATTTACATATATACATATACATATATACATATACATATATACATATACATATATACATATTTGTATATATGTGTATACCCTTTTTATTTTGTACCAAAATTTTTTTTTTTTTTTTTTTTCTTCAAGTTTGAAGATAGCTTGCTCTACCGCATTGTGAGAGATAAAGAAGATAAAATTTACAAAAAAATATTTTCCTTCGATTTAGACAACACCTTAATTTTGTCTCGAGGATTTTTTAAGCCTGCACAGAATGAAAAAGACTATATTTTTTATTCAGATATCATTGAATTTTTGAAAAAGAAACATGAAGAGAATTATAAAATTATGATTTTTTCTAATCAAAAAGGAGTTAGTTCAGGGAAATTAAGTTTATCAAATCTTATAAATAGGGTAGATGATATAATAGAAAAAATAGGCTTGCCACTAGAATGTTATTTAGCTTTAAGAAATGACAAATATAGAAAACCAAGGATAGGAATGTATTTATTTGCCACAAAAAATTATAAACATAATTTAGATGAAGTTATATATGTAGGTGATAATGCAAACAGAATATATGATGAAAAATTTAAACAAGAATTTATTAATCATTTAAAATATATATATTCAAAAAATAATGTTAATATAAATATTAATGATATATATAAACGTTTAAAAAAAGATTATACAGATACTGATTTAAAATTTGCTTTAAATATCAATGCAAAATTTTATACACCTGAAGATTTATTTCTAAATATTAAAAATCATATATCTACTGATTTTTTATTTAATCCTAAATATTTTAATAAAGAATTAAATGACCAAGAAAATATAAATAAAAAAAATAATCATTTCTATGAAATATGTATGAAAGACTATCATTCGCAAAACGAAAACATTAATAATAAATATAATACAAATAATAATATTATACCAAATAATCAATATATTACAAATGAAAAATATATACCTCCAAATGATCAACAAAAATTAATCATATTAATAGGACCCCCAGGTTGTGGAAAAACCTTTTTATGTACAAACTATTTTTCAACCTATATAAGAATTAATATGGAAGAATATAAAACTATATCAAAATGTATTCAAGCATTAAAAGAAAAATTATTGCAACGTAAAAATGTTATAATAGATAATGTCAATTCATTAATTAAAAATAGACTTTTATATATTAATGAAGCAAAAAAAATAAATCAAAATATTGAAATCAGACTTATCTATTTCAACTATTCAAAAGAATTAATTATACACTTAAATACATTTAAATTAATTACTGATAAAACTAACAAATTCAACGATGTTCCTACTATAGCTATTCATTCATTTTATAAATATGTACAAGAACCTTCAAAAGATGAAAATGCCGATCATATAATAGTTCTAAAAGATGAAAATTTTGTACCAACAAAATTTGAAAGCGAAGAACAAAAAAAGTTATTTTTCATGTATTTAAATTGAATGATTAAAATTGAATGATTAGAATTGAATGATTAGAATTGAATGATTAAAATTGAATGAATAAAATTGAATAATATGATGTAATCAATAAATATAAACATACTATGATTTAAAAAAAAGAAAATAAAAAAAAAAAAAAAAAAATAAATTAAATTAAATTAAATTAAATTAGCATATATATATGTCTATATTTTTTTTCTATTTATGATGAATAAAAATATATTATATATTTTTAAAAATATATATTTTTATTTTTATTTTTATTCGTTTCATTCCTTTGTATATATGGTTGCAATATAATTTGGCGGAGTTATCCTTTTTATAATAACAAACTTTTTGAATATTTCCTTAGCATACAAACTAAGTTTTGATTTTGGCTACCCTTTTTGTCAACAGAATGTTTAGGATTCTTCAAATGATCAACCATTAGGTTGATAAACTTTTCTTCTGATATGTCTGCAGGAAAAATAAAATATAAAAAAAATAATGTGTAAATATCATATTAAAGTGATAAATATATAAATATATATATATATATATATATATATATATACATATATTTATATGAATGTTCCTCGGTGTGAACACAATAAAAAAAATCAATATACAAAAACATACACATATATATATATATATTTAATTTCATGTAATCATCATCTTTTTTTTTTTTTTTTTTTTTTTTTTCGTTACTTAAATTATTAACAATATTTTTTCCACCATGGAGTACGACAAATATAATAGGAACAAAAAATGTGGGAATATTTTCATAGGATACCATCTTATTTTTTATATCAACGGATTTTTTATAAAGTTGACAAAGTGTATATTCATAATTTAAAACACTTAAGCTTTCTACTGATGCTATTTTTAAAAGTGAATTATAATATTTAAATATATATGTATCCATATCATCTATCAAATAATATGAAGATAAAGATATTAAGTATACCAATATACGATTAATTAACTTATTTACCAATTGAATTCTTTCATAATAAGGAATATGCTGAACGATACTTTCATGAAAATAATTACACAATTCATCAAATAATAAATAAATATCATTTATATTTAAATTTGAAAAATTATTTTTTAAATATGTATATGTTTTTTTTTCAAAATATTCAAAATATTCATATATACATGAATTCACTGCATGATTTAATTCACATATGCCTTTTTCTAACTCAATTAAATCATAAAAACGTTTTTTTTTTTTTTTTTCTTTATTAATTTCTTCTTTAATAAAAAAAGATGTTATTTCATAATTTTCATCACTTGTATATAAATCATATGAATCATTTAAATTAAATGAATTAAAATTTATATCAGCAATATAATTAATTTCGAAATTATTTAATTTCATTTCTTCATCTTTAACAGTATATTTTTTCTCTATATCATTAATTTGGTTCTGCAATATAGCTCCTTCGTTTTTTTTCTCTACCTCTTCCTTATCTTCTTTATTTTCTTCATCATGTTTTAAAAAATAATCTATATCATCGTAATTATTATCCATTTCATCATTTTCATTCTCCATATCCAATATGTTATTTGTAAAATTATTGTACAAATGATCTTGAAATGTAAACACATCATCAAAAGATTCCTTAAAAGATAGTACAATTAAATCCTCCTTTGTTTCATTATCCTGTTCTATTTTATTATGAACAAAATTAGCTAGCTGTTCATTTTCCTGAACATGTTCAGAATTTTTATAAACCTTAAAATTTTTGTATGTGTTTTTTTTTATATGATTTATTTTTCTTTTTAATTTATTTAAATTAATAAATAGATATCTCAAAAGTTTTCTTGAGATTAAGAATAACTCCAAATTATATTGAAAAGATTTATGAGCATAATTAATATTTATATATTTTGTATTCATATCAATATCAATATTTAAATTAATATTTTGTTTTAAATTATTCAAATTGTTACTTAATAATAATAAAGAATTGTTACATGAAACGATAATTTTACGAAATATATGAGGATAACAAATATGTGTATATAATTCTTTATATAAGGTTACAACATAATTTTTAATATCATATAATGTAGGGAAATTATAAGACTGGTGATCATAATTATCCATAAAATATATATTATCATTTCTCATATATGCATTTTGTTCATTTTTTTTTTCAAATAATAATTCTACTAAATTGGCTAATTTATTAATGGAATTAAATGTAATTTCTTCATATTCCTTATTAAATAAATTTAGTAACATATCTTTTTCAAGTTCATTGATATCATATTTATTTCTAATAATATATAAAAATTCTTCAATTAAATTTAAAATATATAACATGTTGTCTTTTGGAATATATTCATTTAATTTAATATCTTTTAAAACATTTACAAAGGGTATATAAAAATCATTATATATATTTATATTATATTGATAGATATTGTTACATTCGTATATATTTTTTTCAGGTTTCTCATTAGTAGTATCCTTCTGAATATCCTTTTCATTATCATTCCCATTTTCATTAATATTATGATGTTCATAATAATCTTTATCATAAATCCTTTCCTTTTGTTTTTCTATTATATATATATTTTTTTTTTTTTCTTGTATATGTAGAAAATAACTGTTTTGCCTTCTGAACATTTGATTAAGAAAATATATTTGATCAATACAATTTTTACAATGTTCCAAAAGCAGATAAAAATTTTCTTTAATATTTTCATTTTTTTTTTTTATATTATTAATATAGGAAGAAATTTTGTTAATTTTTTTCTGTATAATTTTATTTATACATTGTTTTTCTATACTCAACAAAATAAAAGCTTTAAGACATACTTGAACCTTTTCTTCATAATCTTCATCTTGAAAAAAATTATGGTATAAATAATTAATAAATATATTAATAATATACATTTCGCAATAATTCATTTTTTTTACCTCATAAGATATAATAGGTATATTTTGAAGATTGTTGTAATAAATACATTTTCTTAAATTATTTAATTTTTTTAAATATTTGAAGAAATTAGAAAAATACATATCACTAGTAAAATAATTAAAATTCTCTTCATCGATTTCTATTATTTTAATATATTCCTTTCGACATTCTTCTATATCGGTTTCTTCTTTATTATATAAAAAATCAAAAGAATCATATTTTTTATTATCTTTTCTTATTTCATTATATAAAATTGTTATTTCATAATTTATTATTTTATATAATTTTAATACTCTTTCTATTTCAATTAAAAATTTCTTTTCTTTAATTAAATTAAATATATCATTTCGTTTATCTATTAATGATTCCAAATTTTTGTAATATGTCTTTTCTATTTGTTCCAAATCATAACTATTCCATTCTTTTCTTTTCTTAGCATGACTTAATCTATCAATATATTTATAAAAATATTCATATTTTGCTTTAGCTATTTTATTAATAAAATTATTTAATTGGTTTATTTTTTCATTTATACATTCGATACCATCATTTATTTCTTGTTCATTATTAAAATCTTTTATTAGATCTTTTAATTGTAAATTTATAATATTATTAATAATGGAGTTTCTTATTTTACACTTGTCATTTTCAAAAAGATCATCTTCTATGGTCTCTTGACTAGCTGAGTATTCCTTTGCACACATTTTTTTTTTTTTTTTTTTTTTTTTTTATATAAATATCTTAATATTTATAAGATAATATTTTGTATACTTAATGAAAGATCATATTTTAAATACAAACATAAAAAAATTATGAAATTATTGAAAGGGTTTAATTATTGAAATGTAAATATAAAAAAATATTATATATATATATATATATATATAATTACATAAAGATGTTTGAAACAATATAATTTAAAAAAAAAAAATTATAAATATATATAAATAAACAAATAAACATATATATATATATATAATAATTATTATATATAATCATATGATATTAATTCCAGAAGCGTTTTATATATATAGCGGAAAATAATCCAACAATTATATTGAAAGTAATTATATAAATATAAAAAAAAAAAAAAAAAATAATAAACATATAATATATTATATATCATATACTTTTCGATTTACATTAAATGTTCTAATTTTCACATCTTCAACTTCTCCGAATTATATACATATTTATATTATACTTACATATTATAGCACACCCATATAATCATTACATGTATCCATAATTTTTATTTTATTTTATTTTATTTTATTTTTTTACACATATATTGAAAAGTTAAGGTGTTCTCTTAAATGTTCTAAATATGTATTTATCAATAGTTTTTGTGTTTCATTAATTTTTAAATCTTCCCATAAAGAATAAATAGAATTAAACAAAGGGTCATTTTTATAAATATGAAAAGTAATTTTTTTTTCTTCTTTTTCAATAAAAGATTTATTTTGTATATTCTCTTCATTTATATATGTATCATTTGAATTATTTATGGTAATATATATATTTTTTTTTTCATTTAATTTGACTTTTTTTTTTTTTTTTTTTCTTCCTGGATAAGTATATTCCATAATATAATATATATCCATTACACAATTGAGTAATATAAAAATGTTATTTCTTACGAACCGGTTTATACGTTTATGTTTGTTTTTATATTTTTCCTTATTAATATATCTTAATAATTTTGCAAGCTCTTTAGAAAAGTTCACATATAAATATTGTAATAATAATTCATTTTCTTTATTATCATTTGTCATTTGAAAGGTATCACTAAAATATTTTAGTACTTTATGATTAAATGGGAAATGTAATATATATTTTTTTTTATTTTTTTTTTTATCATCATCTTTATTTTTAATATGTCTATATGTATTTTTATATATAGGTTTGAATGAAATTTTAGGAAAATTATTTTTCATATTCATATTATAAGAGAAGAAATGTTTATTATTATCATTAAAATATAATATAATATCGTAAGATATATTTGGATATATATACATATATTCATTATGATATGAGCATATATTTAAGTTTATCATATACTTTTTAATGTATAACCAATTTGTTTTTATATTATTTATTATAATATAAGGTGGTATATTATTAATATCTACATTTTTAACTATTCCTTGTAAAATGTTCCTACGTCTTTTATATTTTTTATAATGTGCACAAGACCAAATAGAATGGGATTTTTTTCTTTTCTCCCCACCCTTATGTCTAAATATATATTTATTCGTATGATCTGGTTGGTTCTTAATATTTTTATTGACTTCACGTTCATTATGTTCACCATATTCATTTTTTTTTTCCAAAAGGCTTACAATCGAATTGATTATCATGGCCTTATCAAAATAACATATATAATTTACTGTCCATTTATTTGATGAAAAAAGAAAATCGCAACTTTTCTTCTTTAATTTATAATGTGCTATAGATGACAAAATAATATTTACCAAAAAGAATATATTGTTTTTTTTTAAAGTAAAAAATGGATAATTCTTATAATACATTTTTAATAAATTTATAAAACTATAAACACATGAAGGTACACAAATATTATTGTACGTTATACCATCATTTTTTCTTACAATTTCTATTTGTTTTAAATATATGAAATTCTGAAAATTTAGTTTCGGCTCTTTTTTTCTATATATGGTGGTTGTATTTTCTTCTTTTTCGTTATTTATATAAAAATGATAATAAAAATATAATTTCATAAATAAAAAGCACAAGTCAAAATGTTCGCCTTCTAATAATTTTACATAAGATTTATTTTGATTCTTATATATATATTCATCATAAAAGATTTTAAAAAAATTGTGAATTTCTAATTTGTCCTTTTTTAAAAAATTTACCATATCTTCTTGTTTTCTGGATATGTATATATTCTTCTTAAGCGATCTATTATGAATATTATAAATATTATATATATTATTCCTATGTGTTGTATTATATATATTATTCCTATGTGTTGTATTATATATATTATATATATTATTCCTATGTGCTGTATTATATATATTATTCCTATGTGTTGTATTATATATATTCTTCTTTTTATTAGGATAGTACTTAAAAATCATTTCTGTATACATATTAGTTTTATTTTTCTTTTCCTTGTGTTTATAAATTTTCCAGTTCTTATAAACGAATAAATTTATTAAATAATATAATATTTGTAAATTATATTTCTTTGTCTTATTTATAATGTTATTTATAATATTCATATTATATGTTAAATTAAAAAATATATAATATTTTTTACTTAATTTTTCAAAATTGAATGAACGACTAGCCAAAAAAAGAATGTCCTTCATATTATAATTATTTAAATTTTTTATTATATTAATATTTTCAAACGTTTTTAATATCCATTCTTCATTAATGGTAACAAAAAGGTTTTTCTTTTTATTTTTTCTTTTCTTCTTCTTCTTATTATTATTATTATTATTATTATTATTTTTGTTTTGTTCATATTTTATATAACTTTCAAAAAATTGCTTATGATCACTTTTTATATCAACATAATTATTTAATATATGTATGTTTCTTTTATAAAATAATATATTATTAATAGTTCTCTTGATATTTCTACAAGATCCTATTTTTAATACACTTGTTTTAAAATATCTTTTCTTTATCATGATGTTGTAAAGGCGTGTAGTGCACTTTACAAGAATAAAAGACTTTTTTAAATTTATAAAAAAGTTGATGTATTTTATTTCTCGTATTCTGAATAAAGCACTTTCGATCATATTCACTATCCTAGGTGAATGGAATAAGGGTAACTTTTGGTTTTTTTTTTTTTTTTTTTTCATATGTTCATGTAGTATATATTTATTCTGTTTATAATAGTAGATTTTATAGTATGTTTTTATTTTATGAAAAAAATCTTCCCCATATTCACAAAAATTAATTTTTATATAATTAAAATAATGGTTAGTACAAAAATCATTAGATATATGAAACTCATAATTAATAAAAGATAAATCATCCCTTGTTATAAATAAAGACATTTCACATACATCAGTGTCTAAAAAATTCTTTTTAAATGATTTCCTGAATTGTTCATAATTTCTATTAATAAGTTTAGAAAAAATGATTGGTATATAAGATAATAATTCAAGTTTGTTATCATTCCATATAACTTGTTGATTTTTTTTTTTTATATTAAATATATTATTTGAATATTTTTCATTATTATTAAAATTATTATATGATATATTATTCTTTGACTTCTTCATATCTATCTTTTCCTTATTATTATTATAATTATTGTTGTGACATTTATTTTCTGTTTCATTCTTTTTATCCTTTCCATAATATTCACAATTATTTCCCAGACAATTATTTTCTATACAACCTAAACAATTTAAGAATGTCGTCTTCCCACTATTTTTATCACCACATATTAATATATCCATATATTTTATATCATCTATTAAATTATTAGAACATATTTTATTACGTGTACGTTTCCTTTTATTTATAAATCCATTATTAGTTTCTTCATTTTTATCATACTTTGAATAAATATTTATTCTTTTTAATATTTCCAAATTCCTGTTAGGAATTTTCAAAAACTTCTTATCAATATCTATTATATCTTCATCATATTTTTCGACATTTTTATAAGTAAAAATCTGTTCATGATATGCAATATTTGTTCCTTCCCCTTTTACTTTGAATAATGGCATGTAGATGTTATTATATTTCTTTTTTTTTTTTTTATATAAATACAAGTTTGATAACATAAATATATATAAATATATATATATATATATATAT
>NC_033658.1:2373203-2378998 GCF_001601855.1 Plasmodium reichenowi | reverse complement strand
AAAAAAAAAAAAAAAAAAAAAAAAAAAAAAAAAAAAAAATATACATATATTTTATTATATATATATATAAATTTGTATATGTTGAGTAGAATGTTATATAAATAATTTTATGTATAACTCTTAGGACAATTTTAAAAAAAATATATGTAACATATGTATAATATATATATATATATATATATGTACATTTTAATTTTCTTATGGGTGATATATTGTTGTTGAAAATAATACGTTAACCAAAGATTCGTGTATAAAGGAAATATTATGTTTGAGAGAAACATAGAAATGAGATTTACACAAATACATATGATCTACATCTAGAGAGGTACGAAATAATTGTATGAATAATAAAAAGTTTGAAAAATATTTACTTAATAAAAAGTTTGCATAAGGAAATGTAAATAATATTTCATTAATTTTTGAACTTATCCATTTATCTATTTTGTAATCATTTGATTTTAACCATAGATAACAAAAAAGGAATGGACAAATATCAGAATTTTCTTCATTACAATTTTTTGTATATATGATAATTTTTTCGATATCATTCATTTTTAAATATTCATTAGAAAAAAAATCTTCATAAAATTCACTAGATTCACTGAATATATTTTTTGTTAATTTTAACGGGTATGTAACTTTATGTATAGATTTATGTATAAAATTAGGTAATAAAAATAGTAATAACCATTCTCTTATTTCATTATTTATACTATTACAAAAGAATTCAATAAACTCATTATTATAATCTTTAAAAAATGAATTATATAATATATATAATAGCAAAGTTCTTATAGGATATATTTTTATATTTAATATATAATGAAGATCTTTTAATTTTATTTCATCGATATTTATTGATTTCGTATTATTTATATTATATAATTTTATATTACTACTATTATTATTGTTACTATTGTTACTATTGTTACTATTGTTACTATTATTACTATTATTATTATTATTATTGTTGTTCTTCTTATGCAACGTATATTCTTCTTCATTAAATTTTTTTTTTTGAAAGGTTCCTACCTTTTCATAAACTTCACTTATTATGTTCTTATATTTCTTTTTATTATTTATAATATCTAATGAGTTTTGCTTCTTTTTCATTTTAATATTTTTTTGCATCCTCTTGAAATCCTTCTTTATATTTTTAAACATTTTATATCCAAAAAAGTCAGGGATATTAGGCCATACAGGAAAAAACGGAGATATCTTTTTCCCACTTTTCGAAATGTTACATTTTATTTTACTTAATAAATTATTTCTTATCATTAATTTTAAATTAATATTAAAGCAGTTGAAATCATTTATTTTATTTTCCTTTGATCTTACCCCTATACCTAAAAAAGAGATATCTTTAACATATTTGTTGGTGTTACATGTTTCCTCTTCTTTAAAGCATAATGATATGAACTTATCTCCCCTGAAAAAAAAGAAGAATTTGGGTATATAGTTAATTCGTTTTTTCCATATGAACGTGTAGGAAGATATTATCTTCACACGATGGAAAAGAATATCTTTGCGCGCAGAAAATAAATATATATAAATATATATAAGTATCTATATATATATATATATATATATAAGTATCAATTTATATATATATGTATATATAAATATATATAAGTATCTATATATATATATAAGTATCAATTTATATATATAAGTATCTATATATATATATATATATATATATATATATATATGTATATATAAGTATCTATTTTTTTTTTTTTTTTTTTTTTTTTTTACCGTGGTCTATTTTTGTTGTCCTGAGTATACAAATCAAAAGCCATATTAGGTATCCCCTGAAATGATTGAAACGTTTTATTATGATTACCGTGGCTTCCTATATAATCATCTCCATATTGTTCAGAATCATCTGGAATATTATTATCCGAATTTACATTTTCTGATTGATTATATATACAGTGATTGAATGATTCACTCATATGTTCATTAAAATTTATATTAAGTTCATTAGATGAATAAAAATTATTTATTACATTTTCTAAATCCTTCTCATCATCTATAGAACTATGATCATCTAAATATTCATCGTCTATATTTTTATCTATATCATATTTATAAAATTTTTCATTGGGGCTTTTTGTACAGATGGTTGAATAACTTCTATCACTATTATGATATAGAAAATTTTCTATTTTTTCTATATTATGTATATTTTTCTTCTTTTTTCTTAAATTATTATTTTGAAGAGAAAAATTTGCTCCATAATAAATACTTTCCTTTATAAACATATCTGTTTTTAACCATACATTATTTAAAATGTTTCTTAAAACCTTTTTGTTGTATTTTTTATTCTTCATATAAAGATAAGTATCACTCGATTTTCTTCTACTACCATTTATTTTCTTCGGAATATTTATATCTTTATGTTTGATCCCATACAAATTATTCCTTCGGGATGATTTGGAATATTTGATCATCTCATTCTCATCATTTGAATAAAATCCACATAGAAAGTCTATTACCGAATTTGTACAAGGGTTTAAATCCTTAATATTCTTAATAATTTTATTAATTAATTTGAGTGCTTTATTTTTGTTATAATTTATAAATGATTTGATAAATCTGCCTCCAGAGAAACTAAAAAAATATTTAAGAAATATATTATTTTTATATAAAAAATTATATATTAAATCATAAAATAATCCAACGTTTAAAAACCTTTTACTTTTTAATATCTTTTCAAAAAAAATATCATTTTTTAACCATTTATTTATTATTATCTTATTACATAAATTCTTTAAAAAAATAGTATCATATGAATATCCATAAAAATCTAAAGCTTTCATAATCTTTTTAAAATTATATTTATTAATCTGCTTTATTATATTATTACAAAATAATATTTTAGATAATTTATAATTTATATATTTATCCATTTTTATCCATTCTTTTCCTATATAATAAGTATTTACAATAGTATTAAAATAAGAATATTTCTCTAGACATTTCTTATTCACAATTAATATATATTTCTTCTGATTTTCTTTTAAATCTTTCCTTTCATATATTAACTTAATATTGTTTAAAAACGTGTGACTTAAATTTACTTTTTTATACCTTTTTGTGGAACATCTCATTTTTTCTTTCTCACTTTTTTTATCTATACAAATTGCACATTCTTTGATTTGTTCATCCAAAATTATATTTCTTTTTTTAATTTCTTCTTCAAGTATTATATGTTCATCATCAAAATTATAATCCTCATTATTAAAATAAATATTATTATATATATTACAATCCATATGTGTTTTATTATTCCATGTTGTACTTTTCACATCATTTCCATTATCCCTTTTATTAATTTCCGCAACATCACCATCAATATTATTATCACATTTTTTATGATCATAACAGCTTTTATCACCATCAATATTATTAGCACACTTTTTATGATCATAACAGCTTTTATCACCATCAATATTATCAACATAATTATTATTATACATATTAAAACTCTTATTTTTTTTATTATTCCATTTTGTATCTCTTACATAATTTCCATTATCCCTTTGATTTATTTCCACAACATCTTCATCCTTTTTATAATCCTTATCATCCACACTATCATTAATATATAATTCTTTCTTTTTATTATCTCCATTTTGTTCATATTTTATATGCTTATCACTTTTTTCGTACAAATTATCATTTATTACATGTTGCACACATTTTTTGTTATCTTCCTTTATTAAACGTAAAATCTTGTTATGGATACTTTTTATTTTTTTCTTCTTTTCGTATATAGTATCTTTCATATCTCTTATATTTTTAACATTTTCTACACTTTCTATAGTCCCACTTCTTTTAGAGCTACTATTGTAGTAACATTTAATATAATTATTATGATGCTGACTATTATTATTATTATTATTATTATTATTATTATTATTATTATTATTATTATTATAATGTGTAAAATATTTTTTTTTATCCTTATCGATAGAATATACACTTATGTTACATTCATCAAAATTTATATCATTTTTATTAAATATATTACATTCCTTGTTATACAGATTTGATTTATTTTCTATTATAGATGTATTCCTATATTTTATTATATTTCCATTTAAATTATTGTCATTTATATTTCCTATTTTACATTTCTGCTCTTCATCAAAATGATTCTCTTTATCTAATAATACTTCACATAATTGTTTATTATCAGAACATTTAAAAAAAAATGCGTCATCCTTTTCCTTTTCCATATTATTGTTACATTTTTTTAAATTTCTCTCTATCCTATTATTTATATTGCTTTTATTACTTTTGATCCTTTCCATATTGTTATACCCCTTATCTTTATTTTTATAATCAGATGGTATTTCAAAAATTTTATCAACACTATAATAATTATATATATTTTTTTTTTCTTCATTTATACAATAATCTTTTGTGTTATATACATCCATTTCATGAGAATATTTTCTAAAATATTCCTCATTTAATAATCTTCTTATTTTATTCTTTTTTAAAGAATTATTATAAGATTTAGAATGCACCTTCTCGTATAAATTATCTTTTGTTCTTTTTTTAAATATAATATTTTTTTTCTCATTACATAATATATTACTTGTACATAAATTATTATCTTCATTTGTATAAACATTATTCTCATCTTCCTTTTTATGCATTTCTTCATATAATATGTTGCAGCAAAAGTTATCATCTTTGTTATTCCCATCACATGATACAACATCATTGAAGGATATACATAATCTATCATTATAATTATTATATTCTGTATTCATATCATTAGTTATATTATCTTTAGTTATATTATCATTAGTTATATTATCATTAGTTATATTATCATTCGTATACAAATTTTTTATCTCCATAAATATTTGCTCATCATACTTTTCTTTCTCTCCCACAACATTACATTTTCTTCTCTTCAACATATTATTATTTCCTCCATTTGATATGTATCTACAAACAGATTTGTTTTTTGTCTTACTACAATATTTTTCATCTCCCTCAGATTTATTCACATCACACGAGCGCTTCTTTATATTACAACTCATCATATATATATAAAAAAAAAAAGAAAAAAAAAAAAAAAAAAAAAAAAAAAAAAAAAAAAAAAAAAAAATATATATACATATATATATATATATATATATATATATATATATATATATACAATATATATATATTTCCAAATGTGAAACAAAAAATTTGTTAACCTTTTAACAGAAAATAAATTATTGTAGACACGTATATTTTAACATAACAACAATTATATATCAGTATAAAAGTACAAACAAAAAATAATCATAAAATAATCATAAAATATATAATTTTTAACACAAAAAAAAAAAAAATAAATAAATAATAAAATAAAAAATAAAAAAAAAAAACCAACAAAAATGATATATTTTCTCCTTATTAATACTAAAATGATATCATATGTTTTAAAAAATTCGCGTTGCATTCTTTTATTTAAAAAAAGAAAAACGAAAGAATGGAAACTTGTATTTATACACCAAACTATTGTAATACATACCTATGAATTATTATACAAATTATGGTTCATATTTTTATTCCTTTCTACTATATATTTAACAAATTATTTAATTTGAACGAAACGTTCGTGAGAATATATAGCTCTTTTTAAGATATAAATATATATATACGCACACATACACAAAAAAAAAAAAAAAAAAAAAAAAAAAAAAAAAAAAAAAAAAAATAAAAAAAAAAAAAATTTAAAAAAAAAAAAAAAAAATTATATTTTTTTTTTTTTTTTTTTT
>NC_033658.1:2365528-2372805 GCF_001601855.1 Plasmodium reichenowi | reverse complement strand
TATTTTTTTTTTTTTTTTTTTTTTTTTTTTTTTTTTTTTTTTATTGTTATAACCCCAGTTGACTAATCAATATGCTTATAATTTTCCAAGCACAACATCAATCACCCTTGTTTATATCGGATAAACTCAAAAAAGATACATATTATATATCCATACTTATTATATTTATAAAATTATAATACTTATCGGAACAACCGATAATATTAATCAAATCATCATTTGTAAAACTTCCTTGAGTTAACAAAGAAAATGCTTTTTTCAAATAAAACGATATTTTAAAATAATTACAATTACATTCAGATGTTAACTTATCTATAAATTCTTCATTCGACTTATTGTGAAAATAATAATGTATAGAAACCTTTTTGCCATGAAGTTTTAATTCATCGAATTTATTTATATGTACTACGTTGTAATAATAGGACTTGTTCATTTGTTGCTCTTCTTTATTATTTCGCTCATAAAATTTTTGCTCGTAATTATTTAAATGCATAAATAATATATTTTGAATTAAATCATCAAACTGTATATTATTCAAAGCACATTTATTCCCATTAATTATGTTACTATTAGTACTGTTAAGCTTAAGCAAATTATTATCTTTTATATTTTCTCTTTCTCCACATATCGGAGCTAACCTTCTCAATAAATTTTTATTAAATACTTTCATCTCTTCCTCGTAAGGTATAGGTAATATCAAAACAATATTTACTAAAGCATTAATAATTCTGCTTATCTTCTCTCTCAATTTGTTTGTAGCATATTCATTTATATTATCAAACCGTATCATATCCTTTTTCAATATCTCCTCAAATAATTTATTACTATTATTATTTATATAATCACTATTTATACCATTCCTTTTATTCTTTAAGAAAAAAAAAAATGGAAGTAAATACTCATCTTCCATCTCGTTCCACATCTCCATGGAATCCTTCTCCTCCTTTGTACATATATTTTCGTTCATATTATTCACACCAAATTTATTATTTTCCTCGTCCCTTTTTTTCTTTATATTTTCATATAAACAAAGATATATCAACATATTTGAAAAGGCGAATAGGAAATATTTTAAATCATCCGAATTCTGATATATATAAAATATGTCATTTATCCAATCATCTATCACACTATCAAAAATATTATCCTTCACCAAAATATCAAAAAAATGTTGTATATCCAAAAATACATACATAGAAAAGGACTGATATATATACCTCTTTTTCTGAATCATAAGATTAATCATATATATCTCATATTCATTCTGACAATTATAAAATAAAAAATGATCATTTATATATTTCAAAATTTTTAATAATTTTCTAATATGTTCCTCCTTTTTATCTTTCAATAGAAATATATTGAAATATAGCGTATTTATTAATTCAGCAATTTTTGTATCCTCAATATTATTTAATAATTCCATTTCCTTATTATTTATATTTACATCTTTATTATTAAACATATTATTTTTAATATTATAATTCGTGTTATCATCTGTATTATCATATATATCATCATCACTATCCAATGTACTCTTATTTACATCATCAGTACTAACGCCTATTTCATTATTTCTCTTCTCACGTTTCATACCATATCCACTCTTCTTCCTTTCGATAAAATAAGTCTTCATCTCTCTATAAAATAATATGTCTTCACATACATCCGAATGTACACTACTTTTGTATGATTCATTTGGATTACCCTTCAATTCACTTCTCTTATTTGGTAAAGGATACTCCACATCTTTCTTCTCATCCATATTATTCACATACTCCACATCATGCAACTTTTTTTGCGCACTTCTCTCCACCATTTTAATGTCATAAAATCCAAATTGCTTTGATCCTTCCCCCAAACCATCATTTACTAAACACAATTTACTACCAACATCAGTCCCTTCCATAGCATGACCATATTTCCTAAATGAATAATTTGATACACACTCGTCTAGGTCTCTTACGACAGTTCCCTCTTGTATTATTTCATAAGATCTATTCAATTCAAACCACAAGGGATAGGTAAAAAATATATTATGCCTTATCAATAACATGACAAGATAAGATAATATATTGTTATATAAATATAATCCATTTATCTCCACTGTGCTGTTATAACAAAAGGTTTGTTCATTCATATTCTCAGCGGATACCACTAAATATAATAAACTTACCTTTCGTAATATTTCAATTAACGATAGCGGAAAATCATTCGATTCAAATGGTTCATGAATTGCTAAAGAAACAAAAACATATAAAATATCCCTCCTTATCAAATTATTGAAAAATTGAAAAATATATATTGGCACATTATATAACTTCTCTTCTATGTTGATATACTCTTCTATACGGAAGAAGTTTAAATCGTTAGATATACATGCAACAGCATATTTAAAATAGAACCAAAATATTTTATAATTAAATAATGATTTTTTTGTAAATATATATAATATATAATATATCTGATTTAATATTTCATCATGTAATATATAACAATGCTTTTCTTTTCCTATTAAAGTCCCCTTATTTTTATTTTTTGAATTTTTTTTTATTATATTCAATATAATACTCTTGAAATATATAATAAAATTTTCATTCTGCAATATTTTTACAATCAACACATCTTGAGTACTACAAGTATTTTTATAATGTTCCAAAAAAAAAGAAAAAAATTTCAATATTCTTAAAAAATTATACTCCTCATCCTTTCCTTGAATTCTTATATCAATCATATCTAACAACGACTCATTTAACAAATTGATGAATAAGAAAATGTTATTGTTTATTTCGTTTTGATAAAATAAAGAGATAAATTTCAAAAAGCGATTCAAATTATTCTCTTCTAACTTTTCCAAATAAAAATAAAAATAAAAATTCTTACATATAACATCATTAATGAAATTATCGCTAAAGGAGTTATTTTTATTGTACAGGCATTCCAAGAAATTATTAGAAACACAATGATTAATATTATTATCATTATTATTATTATTATTATTATTATCATTATTTTCATCATTTCTCTCGCCATTGTCTCTCACTTCTTTTACCAAGTTACCCTTCAATAATCTCAACAAATTCATCTTTTCATAATTAGAAAATAAAATAACAGCCCTATTATCTTCATATACCAAGCTGTCAATACTATCCGCTTCCTTTTTTATAAACAATATTAATAATTGGAAAAATAAAAATATCAAAACCTCTCGAAAATCATTATATAATATTTTACTAGGAATACCATATATATACATCAAATGAATCAATGTTTCAAATGAATTTAACTTTATATGCTTCTCAAAATAAAATAAATTTATAAAACAACTATAAAAGAAAAACTGTATCACATTATCATTAAATGTTGCTACATGGATATATTCTTTTATCATCCACATTAATTTTCTTTTCAAATTATTTGAATAAGGATGTAAAATGTTTATCATCATATACTTGAGAAAAAAATTTTGATCCTTATTTTTTAAATTATCTACAATATATTCAAACTTTTCTATATCATTGTTATCCTTACAAAAGGCATCTTTATATCTTTCTTTATGTGTAAAATATTCTTGTATAAGATCTTCCATAGACAAATTATTTTCTTTATCTCTTCCAAAATCAAAATCGAAATAATTACTATTAAAATATGTGCCACTATTTTTATCATCATTATAATATTTATTTGAATTATTATCCTTCGTACGTTCTTTATTACACGTGTCCTTATTATCATCATCATCATCACTTACATGCTCCAATGTCAAAAAAAAATATTCCTCATTCATTTTTCTAATTATGTTTTTCAATGTTCCCCTCACAAATCTATATTTATAATATATTAAAAACATATAGAGAGAAAAATACTTGTACAAATTTATATCATTCATTATTATAAAACTATAATTTAAATTATGCTCATTATTTATACTATATAAATCTTTGAATATTAAATCTTCCTCCGTATATTTGTACAAAGGCAAAGTCTTTATAATATATATCATATTATTAAATGTATCGTTGTTTAATAAATGAATATTGTAAAAATCAAAATTATAATCTATCTTATTTTCCTTCATATGATTTCTTATTATCTCAGATATATAATCAATAATGTTATTTATATATATATTGTGATTACCTGTATTTATACTTATTTCAGCATTAAAAAATAAGTTACTTTTTTTATAAGTGTTGATACTTATTTGTTCATCATCCAAAAAATTCATATCTTTTTTTATATACATTTCAGGATATAATATATTCATATATACATTTTGATATAATAAATATAATTTTAAATTCTCTTCGATCTTTTCATCTAAATAAAATATTATATCGTAAAAGTACTTACATAATAGTTCACAAAATAAATATATTATATAGTTAATATATTTCTTCAGGATGCTCTTGCAGCTACTATCATCATAGCAGCTTAATAAGTAGTTTCGAAATATGGCATGTTTTTCAAAACATATAATGTATTTCTCAAATTTTAAATTATCACACAGTTTCTTTTCTTCTTTATGTCTTGTTTGATATACCTGGAAGTTCTATAAAGGTGGAAAAAAAAAAAAAAAAAAAAAAAAATGACAAACAAAAAAAATGACAAACAAAAAAAATGACAAACAAAAAAAATGACAAACAAAAAAAATGACAAACAAAAAACATGACAAACAAAAAATGAGGGAAAAAACATGACAAATAAAGAATAAGTAATAATTCAATATTAGAATAAATTCATGAGAATAATTAGGTCAAGTGTTCTTTCCATATTATAAAGATAGATAATGAAAAGTTAAATAAGAAAAAAATATATATATTAAATATGCCTATATAAATATAAAATGTGTCTTATTTCAAGAGCAAAACGTATATAACTATATAAATACACACATACACACAATATATATATATATATATATATATTTATTTATTTATTTATTTTTATTTTTTTTTATTTTATCATTACGTCGATACATTCTATGTGCGTGATATTATCAATGTGGATAAATAAACAATTCAGAAATATACTGCTCAAAACATTTTGATATATAAAGCCTTTTAAATGATCCAAAGATATAATCATGCAGACATAATTCAAGGCCAGGGATAAAGATTTATCAGCATATTTTATATAATCTGTATAATTGATTACATATTTTATATAACTAAATAATCCATTAATATTATTTCTTTCATCATCAGAATATGTAGTATTCATCATTATTTTTAATATCAAAAGGGTTATTTTTTCTAGAAATATTATATACTTATCCTCAAAATGCTTAAGAAATATTTTCCAAGTGTCATTCATTTCATCAAAATGAATTGATCTATATAAAAATATATTCAAAATTTTCAAACACCATTTCTTACTTTTCAATAATATCTTTAAAAATAATCTGTCTATATTATTATCCTCATCATTATTCATTACTTCATTTATATTTTCATAAGAATATTCTTCGAAAATTTTAGAAACAGATATGGATTCGCTATTAGATGATTTTTCGATATTCATAAAATATATTTTATTTACATATTCAGATAAATTGATTTCTAAAACTTTCATTATATTTATAAATAAACGTTCATGCTCATTTATAACCTCCTCTGATAATATACACAAATCACATAATAATAATTTGTATATACATTTTACAATCATCTCTATGATAAATATAATATATATATTACTTTCTTGGTGTAATAAATAATATAAAAATCTATTGAAAAATGGGAAATATAATTTTATTATATCTTTATATCCAACTAATAAATTTTCACAAGGTATATTCAACATATGATAATCATTTTCTTTTTCTAACAAATTTTTATTACTAGTATTAATATTTGAACTAAAATAATTATAATATATATTAGAATAAGAATCTAATTCGTTCGTTGCAGGTATATACTTTTTTACAATTTTATTTATTAATAACATTAACAAGTAAAACTTTGAATAATGTATCACCATTTTATACATATTACACTTTTCTTCATTTTCCATATATTGTATATCACTATTGGATATATTCATATTATTAATTATTTTCATAACATAATTCATTGTTGTATTATAATCCTTATTTAGAATATTCGAAAAATCATCCAGCTTAATTATAGAAATAAAATTAAAGTTATTAAAAAGGTCTTCTAATAAATTATCCCACTTATAGGGATAATCAACTAAAAATATATTAAAAAATATATCAATAAAATATAAACATTCATTAAAATTCTTCATCTCAATTATACTATTATATTTCTTATATGATTTATACATATTCCTATTAATTTCCTCAAAAAAATCCATATGCCTCTCATTTATATTATTACTTAAATTTGTGTTTATAACACAAGCATTTTTTATTAAAGAAAAAATCCTCTCTTTTAAATATATCCATTCTTCTATTCCAATACTTTTTGATTTATTCTCTATATTTTCTATTAAGGAGTAATAATCAAAAATTCCTTTTCTTAAAAAACTAATAAATGAAAAACTATTCTCTACACATTGTGTACTCATCATAATATTTTTGTTCTCTTCATTTTTATTTAGTACATGTGGTGCTTCATTTGAATAAAAACCATTATCTTCCTTTCGAATAGTCTTATCATTTTTAGTATATATTAAATTATTAAAATTATTTATTTCCTTTTTATATTTATTCTTTTCATAAGTGCTTATAATATCTTTCAAATATGTATTTATAAATTCATATAGATAATTCTTTAAATATATTATCATCATTAATCTTGTAGAATGAAACTGTTCTGTTTTTAATTCGTAATTATTAATAGCTTGTATCATTTTAATTATGTTTATATTACTATCCACCATTTTTTTATAAATGTCATATTCTACATTTTGATCTTTTAATAAATTAACAAAAATATTCACACATCTTTTTATTTCAAATTTATATTCTATTTCTATATTATTACCATCCTTATTTAAAATGTATTCATCCTCATTTATATGAAACAAATTAAAATTTTCTGTTCCATCAATCTTTTCGTTATTATTATTTAAATCAATAAATAATGTATTATTAATTTGAATTAATCTGTCCATTATATCTAACATTAATAAAAAACATATATATATATATATATATATATATATTTATTTATTTATTTATTTATTTATATTTGGTGTCTATTATCGGTTCCTACACACAAATATATATGTCTATAAAATTACCATTATAATGAAAATATTTACTTATTTAATTCTCTAAAAAAACGAACAAAAAAAAAAAAAAAAAT
>NC_033658.1:2357717-2365243 GCF_001601855.1 Plasmodium reichenowi | reverse complement strand
ATAAAAAAAAATATTATTTTTTTTTTTTTTTTTTTTTTTTTTCGTAATTTTTTGTTTTGTTTATTTATACATTTATACTGTAAAGCGTATTGAAATTTAAAAGTATAAATTAATAGAACAAATTAATTCGTAATATTTTTGGTTATATATATTTTTTTTTTTTGAACATTTAATTTGTCATACATTTTGTTATTTAATATCATAATTTTTATTTATTTATTTTTTTATTTTTTTATTTTTTTATTATTTTTTGTATTCTACTTTTACATAAAATATTTGATAACATAATAATTATTTAAAAAGGAAATATTTTTAAATTTTACAGAAATGAAAAGAAAAAAAGAAAAAAAGAAAAAAAAAAAAAAAAAAAAAAAAAAAGACAAATTCTCACATTATTATAAACAAATATTAAAATATAAAACTAAAGAATTTTTTTTGAAATTAATTTATAATGAAAGCATAAAAAATGTGTAAACAAAATGAAGAATTTTAAAAAATTATTATACAATCTAAAGTTTTACCTTTACACATTTTATGTATAAATATTTTATTTTAAAACGGATAACAAACAATATAAAAGAGTTTATAAAAACCTTTAAATATATAATACATATAATTATTATTTTATATTATTTTTTTTTATATTTTCATAAAAAAGAAAAAAAAAAAAAAAAAAAAAAAAAAAACAGCTATATAAATTTATACAACCTGACTTGTTCATGTAAAATAAATATTTTTTTTTTATTTTAATTGGAAAGAATATTATGTTAACAAAATTATATGTATATTAGAGTTATAATTTTAATGTGTTTTCTATTTAGTAAAATAAATAATATATATATATATATATATATATATATATATAAATTAGCATTGGTGAATAATAGAATGTTTTTAATATGTAATCATAATATAAGTTCTAAAGACAGAAATATGTAAAAAAAAAAAATAAAATAATAAAAGTATATGTCTTTAGGAACATAAAGGAAATATGAATTAAAGAAAAATAAATAAAAGAAAAATTCAAATAAAAAAAAAAAAAGAACAAGAACAAAAATGTGTATTGTATATATAAACACTCTTATGTATTTGTCTTTTAAATTTCGTACAATTATTCATATAATATTGTACCTTTTTAATATTATTATTATGGAGTTAAAAAATCGGAAGGTAATTTTTTACGTATTATAAATATATACACATTTTTATTTGAATTCTAGAAAATTTAATTTTATTAATATTTTTCAAACTAATTAATTATTAATTCTAATAAGTCGGAAGACAAATATGTATATATATATATATATATATATATATATTAATTATTACATAGAATAATAAACTTCTATGAAATGATTCATTTGTTATTTGTTTTTTTACTTTTATTTATGCTTTTATTATCAAAATTTTTATGTTTAAATTTTTTTTAATAAAAAATATTATACTTCATATATTGATTATCTGTATTAATTAATCTATACATTAAGTTTGTATCTTTTTATGAAATGAAAAAAATGTGTTCCGTTTTGGTTTGAAGAAACTTGTGGAATATATATAATCTATGATTTCTATTAGAAAATGTGTACAAATTAAAAATATAACTCTTATTTTATATTAATTATTTTTGTGATATTTATTTTTATTATATTTAACATTTTTATAATTATGTGTGTTCTTATTATACATATTATTACTATGATAATTGTTTTTATTACATATAGATAGATTTTTCTTAATATCATGTGGTTTTGTTTTCATAGGTAAGCACTTAGCATCCTCATTCCTTTCATTATTATTATAATTGTTATTGTTATTGTTATTGTTATTGTTATTTTTATTGTTATTTTTATTGTTATTGTTATTTTTATTATTCTTTTTATCCACAAAAGGGTCAAACCTAATTATAGTATTTCCAATTCTTGTACTTTTCCCTTTAGAATTGTTTCTTTCATTATTACTCATTTGTATATGTGAATTGTAGTTATTACTATTATAATGATAAGATTTATTTTTGGGTTTGTTTGTTTCTACACTTACCTCTAAATTCTTTATGTCACATTTGGAAACACCATTATGATTACATTTGTCTGATTCATATATTTTTATTTTATCTTCTAAAGAGTTGTTCTGAATATTTTGTTTATTTTGTTTATTTTGTTTGTTTTGTTTATTTTGTTTATTTTGTTTGTTTTGTTTATTTTGTTTGTTTTGTTTATTTTGTTCGTTTTGTTTATTTTGTTTATTTTGTTTGTTTTGTTTGTTTTGTTTGTTTTGTTTGTTTTGTTTATTTTTGTGCCTATTATTATCTTGAAACCCTTGATTACATCCTTTGTTTAAGGGAGTATTATTTTTATTGAAATCAGATGTTTTATCATATTCTTTACTATTAAATTCATTTTTTCTTTCTGTTGTATCGTTTACAGTGTTCCTTGAGATTATGTTTGAATTATTATTATTGTTTACATTTTGAAATATTCTATCGTTTGAATTATTGTTTCTATTATAAAGGCGTAATATATTATTTTGTGAGGATTTGGTTTTATCATTTTTGAAGAAGTCATTGTTTTTTTTATGTTTATTATTCTCATAAGAATACCTCATATTATTATTTAAAGATGAGTTCTTTCTTGTATTTAAATTATATATAATAGTATTTTCTGGATAATTATGTGGTCTGTTCAGTGTTATGATTATATTCCTATGGACCTTCTTAAATTTATCATTATTATTATATCTATTATTAATATTATCTTGAATGTTATAAATATTTGATTTTGTATTATAACTAAACTTTTTATCATTTCTTTTATTCCAATTAATATTATCAAAATTTTTGTAAAAAGAATTATATCTAAATTTTTCATATTTCGTTTTTCCATTATAATGATTATAATATTTATTATAATGTCTATGATTCGATATAGATTGGGGTATATATTTTACATTTTCATTTGTATTACTGCTTATAGCTACTCCTTTTATTTTTACTTTCATGTCGTTTTTTAAAGATAAATTTTCTTTTTTATTAGAATATTTATGATTATCAAATATAATTGGGATATATTTACAATTGGTATATCCAAATCCATAAAATAAATTTTTATTAAATTTCTTATTCATTGGATATGTATTCTTTATATTATTTGTATTATTTAGATTTATCATGTTATATGTATGGTTCTTATATTTTATATTTTTCTTATTCTTTTC
The DNA here is from genome assembly GCF_001601855.1 of Plasmodium reichenowi. NCBI lineage: Eukaryota > Apicomplexa > Aconoidasida > Haemosporida > Plasmodiidae > Plasmodium > Plasmodium reichenowi. The sequence continues at coordinate 2,362,033 of NC_033658.1, read as the reverse complement.
CATATTCATAACATTATAGTTTGTATTCCTACAATTATTGTTATGCACATTTTTTCTATTTTTAATATAATTTACAAAATTCATATTTTTCATATTCATTCCAGTGAAAATATCATTATTACATTTATCAAAATGATTACTATTATTATATTGACTTCGACAATTTTGAACATTTTTAAACTTCTTATTCTTTTTTATCTCATTTTCAGAATCAAACATATGTTTGACATTCGATGTTTTCTTCTTTTCACTTATATTTTTATTTTCTAAAGAATAATTGTTCTTTAAATTATTATTATTATAATCATCATCATTATAATCATCTTCATTATAATCATCGTTACCATCATCATTATCATCGTTATCATCCTTATCATCATTATTATCATCATTATCATCGTTATCATCGTTATCATCATTATCATCGTTATCATCATTATCATCGTTATCATCGTTATCATCCTCATTATCATCCTCATTATCATCATCCTTATCATCATTATCATCCTCATTATCATCATTATCATCATTATCATCCTCATTATCATCATTATCATCCTCATTATCATCCTCATTATCATCATCCTTATCATCCTTATCACTGTTCATATTATTTTTTAATTTTATGCTAATATCACTACAGTTGACTGTTTCCTGTTTATTAATTTTATCAACTTGATGTACATCATTCACATTTGAAGAATTAATAATTTCATACTTGCCATTATCTTTTATATTATTTTTCCTATTGTTATCATCATTTTTGCCATTCATATTATCTTTCTTTTCGTTATCGTTCATATTTTTAATGCCAACTTTATTTTTATAATTTCTTTTCTTTGTATTATAATTTTCCGGTACATTTTTTGTGTTATTATTCATTGATTCTGTATTCTCATTACATTCCTCACCCCCTTGAACAGACACATTCTTTTCTCCAGTGTTGATTTTTTCCGGATGTTGATAATTTTTCATAATATTTTCATCACAAGATTTTACAAATTTTTTTTCTTTATTGTTAGCTCCTGTATTCTGTTCTGTACATCTATTTACATTAGAACCTTCCCTAAAATGATTATTTGAACTATTCATAGAGTTATCGTTGATTATTTTTTTAAAGGGTTGAACATATGGTGCATTTGACCTTCTTATCATAGTTACATTGTTATATGGTAAACTGGATGCTCTTGGATAATATGAATAATTTCTATAATTTTCATACTTACTATTCACATTACGCATATAATTCATATTATTTATATTATACATATAATTCTTTTTCTTCATATTAATGCAATCAATGTTATTCATCACATTCATATGGTCCATATTAGTAAACATATTTTTATTTTGATTCTTGTTCTTATTTTTATAATTCGGAACACTTTTCATATTGTTATTAGAATGAGTATCCTTTTCATTTTTTCTTGTATCATTTATATGATTATTTTTTTTAATTTCTTCTTCCTCATTATTTCTTTCCACATTATTTTTAACTTCTTCACTCGTGCTACAATCTTGTGCATTTTTATTTTTTTTATTTTTTTTATTTTTTTTATTTTTTTTATTTTTTTTATTTTTTTTATTTTTTTTTTTCTTATTTTTTTTTTTCTTTTTTAGATTTCCCATATTATCCTCATTTACATATTTTTCATCATTTGGATGATTACACATATCAGTTCCTACTTCATTTTTAATCGATTCATTTTTATATTCATATGTTTTATTCACGTCTGAATATGTTTCAGTACTATCATCATTATTTGAATTAATTGGTGAGTTTTTCTTATTGTCGATATACACATGTTCACTTTCATTATTATGTTTATATACTTGATTTTTCATAATTATACTTTCCACATGCTTCTGTAGTTTATCTAAAGGGTTAGATTTCACGTTTCTCTTATTATGATATGTTGTTATTTTAGTATAATTATTCTCATTAGTATTATTATTAAATGAATTGTTAATATCTTTTGTATCATTAGTCTCGTTTCTTTTGTTGTTATCTGTATCGGTTAGATTCTCTATGTAATCATCTGTATTGCTCACATGTTCTGTGAAATTATCTATGTTGCTCACATCTTCTGTGTAATTATCTATGTTGCTCACATCTTCTGTGTAATTATCTGCGATAGATATATGTTCCGTATTTCCATTGGAATTACAATTTTTTTCTAATATATCATCTGAATAATTCATGTTTTCAATGTTATCTTCAATATTAAGTATATTTATTGAATTGACATATGAATTATATGCATTGTGTAAGTAGTTATCTGAATTATCTACATTTTCTGTGTCATCATCTATATTAAGTATATTTATTAAATTGACATATGAATTATATGTATTGTGTGAGTAATTATCTGAATTATCTACATTTTCTGTATTATCATCTATATTAAGTATATTTATTGAATTGACATCTGAATTATATGCATTGTGTAAGTAATTATCTGAATTATCTACATTTTCTGTATTATCATCTATATTAAGTATATTTATTGAATTGATATCTGAATTATATGTATTGTGTGAGTAATTATCTGAATTATCTACATTTTCTGTATTATCATCTACATTAATTATATTTTCAGAGTTATGATCAGATTTATATACATTTTCTGTGTAATTATCTGAATTATATATATTTTCTGAGTTGTCATCTATATTAATTATATTTTCTGTGTTATCTTCCAATTCACTAACTATTTCGATGACATCATTTGTAATATGCACATTTTCTCTTCTACTATCCACACTGTTCATAATGCTCAAATTGCTCATATTGTTCATATTACCCATATTGCTCATATTACCCATATTGCTCATATTGTTCATATTACCCATATTGCTCATATTACCCATATTGCTCATATTGTTCATATTACCCATATTGCTCATATTGCTCATATTATCCATATTGCCCATATTGCCCATATTGCCCATATTGCCCATATTGCCCATATTGCCCATATTGCCCATATTGCCCATATTACTTTCATATTCATTAAATATCTCTTTATAATTATTCTCATTATTATTAAAATAAATATTTTTTTTTCTTTCTTTAATATCATTGTTTGTGTAATCCCTTACACTTTCCTCAAAAACATGAACATCTTTGTTTTGTCCATATTCCGTTTCCCTCACATCAGAGATAGATTGTTCATTGCTACCATTATTGTTGTCCGCATTAATTTCGCAACTTCTATAATTATTTACATAATTCTTCATATTACGTGTAGTGTTAATAGTATCTTCAGTATACACCATGCAATTAGATTCTGTATTTGTAGATATAACCATATTGTTCATACTAGAAAAATTGTTACAATTCCATGTTCTGTTCATGTTATCATAAGAATAATTTCTTGGTAAATTATGTACATTGTTATCTATATACTTCCTCCGGCTATATGTCTCGTGATAACCAAGTGTACAATATGTATTATTGTTTGCATAATTATTATGCGGAATGTTATTATGTGGAAAATTATTATGTGGAAAATTATTATGTGGAAAATTATTATGCGGAATATTATTATGCGGAATATTATTACGTGGAAAATTATTATGCGGAATATTATTATGTGGAAAATTATTATGTCGAAAATTATTATTTCGAAAATTATTATGTGGAAAATTATTATATGCATAATAATTATTAGGATAATAATAATTTGGATAATAATAATTTGGATAATAATAATTTGGATAACAATAATTTGGATAACAATAATTTGCATAATAACCATTTGGATAATAGACGTTCGGCAAATTACCATATGGGTAATTTTTATTTCTATAAGGATTATAGGGATATACATAATTGAGACGACTCATATTATGATAAGCCATATAATTGTAATCATTATTTAAATAATTAGGTTTAGGATAATTAAAATCATTACCATAATAATGATTATTCTGTGGTATAATATTCTGATTATTATTATTTGATGTATTATTCATACCATGTAGTTCATTTTGTGTGTTACATTGTGGGACTGAATTTCCATTTTCATCTTTCATCTGGTAGTTACACGAGTACACATTGTTATTCTCCATCTTTTTATTTTTTATTTTTAATTTTTTACTTTTTATTTTTTTTTCTATTTTTTATTAGTTATTATGTTTCTTTTATTAATTTTTTTTTTTTTTTTTTTTTTTTTTTTTTTTTTTTTTTTTTAATTTTTTTTTTTTTTTTTTTTTTTTTAAAAAATTAAAAGAAAAAAAAAAAAAAAAAACGGAAAAATAAAAAAAAAAATTAAAAAAAAAATTTAATTAATAAAAAAAAAAAAAAAAAAAAA
>NC_033658.1:2356401-2357317 GCF_001601855.1 Plasmodium reichenowi | reverse complement strand
TTTTTTTTTTTTTTTTTTTTTTTTTTTTTTTTTTTTTTTTATTGAATTATATATCGACTTGATATTTTTTTAAAGAATGTAATGTAAAAAAAAAAAAGTGAAACGGAAATATATATATAGACTTATATAAAAAATTGTATTATATAAATAAATGTAACTTCAAATATAAGCCAAAAAAAAAAATATAATGAGAAAAATAAAAAAGCAATAACAAATTAGCTTTAATACAAATATCGACTTGATATTTTTTTAAAGAATGTAATGTAAAAAAAAAAAAGTGAAACGGAAATATATATATAGACTTATATAAAAAATTGTATTATATAAATAAATGTAACTTCAAATATAAGCCAAAAAAAAAAATATAATGAGAAAAATAAAAAAGCAATAACAAATTAGCTTTAATACAAAATCTTAATTATGTAAAGATAATATATATAATAAATGTATACATATATATATATATATATATATATAATACAGGTTTATAGAACATGAAAATATAATATAATATAAATATATAAGATATTATAAAGTCATACGACATACTAATTACTTACGGATAACTAATTCATATGAATTTTATAATTAGGACATATACAAAATGTGTCGTCATTTTATATATAAACTACTAAAAAGATACTGCTTAAAAATTCATATCATATGAACATGTTCATATATTATTATATATGTAAATATTAACTAATTACTAATAATAAATAAATAAATGATATAAGGTCATTAAATACATAAAGAAAAATATAAATAAAAAAATATAAATATAAATAAATAAATAAATATATATATATATATATATATATTATATTATATATAATTTTTATATATAGCTATGTATTCACACATAATATAAACTTTAATATAAGGTTTTCAACCTACACTAAAATATTTATTTTTT
>NC_033658.1:2354843-2356301 GCF_001601855.1 Plasmodium reichenowi | reverse complement strand
TTTTTTTTTTTTTTTTTTTTTTTTTGTTTTTTTGTATATTTATATTTTTGTATATTTATAATTTGATCCTCTTAAATATTTCTTCTTGTCGAGATTCCATATTGCAATTTTGGAAAATAGACTTTGATTTTTCAATGGCTTCTTCAAGATATTTATGTACAATATCTGAACTCCATTGAGCTAGATGTTTTGTAGTCATAATATCATCATCATCTTGATTTTCTTTTTTTACTTTTGATAAGCTTTCATCTTCAATATGAGAAATATTTTCAAACCCCACTTCTGAGTCTGAATACATTGGATATAAATGCAAATTGCCTTGAAAAAAAAAAAAAAAAAAATACAAACATATATATATATATATATATATATATATATATATATATTTATTTATTTATATATATTTATCTTTAAGCTTTCCCTTTTTACCCTCTTCCCCTTCTAAATATATATATCTATTTTTGTCCTTTTTATTTTTTTCTTCACATTGTTCAACACCAGTTTTGTTTACCCTTTCTATCTTTACATGTTTGGTAGCTATAAATGAGTTTATATATAATGCATTTTGTGGCCAGCATTCATATGTGTAGGTATATATTATGGGTGTAAATAATATCATATCATATATATATATATATATATATAGATATATATATATATTATTTATATATATTACCTATCAACCAACGCTTCTCATTAATTTTGATGACCTTTTCATTTTTTCTTTTATTTCTAACATTCAATTTGAAACAACACTTGTTTTCCAATATTTTTTCATCATTTGTTTTTATCACCTTGTTTGCAATATTTTTAGATACAGGAAAGGTTACATCATCAACATTAACATATTTATTGTCTTTTAAAATATACGTTTGATTATGTGGTTTCTTTAGATAATTTTTTATTTCATAATTATTATTCATATTTATCAATTCTCTTCTTTTCATATTATTATTTTGTAAGTGTGGATATACGTCATTTTTATTATTTCGTAGGTTGTACGTATTATAACATCCCTTCTTATATTCATTCATATCACATCTTAGTTTATTTACTTTAATATGAAAATTATCAACCTGATTATTCCATCTCTCATCTAAACTTTCCATGTCTGTTCTGTTATGTTATATTGTTTTTTTTTTTTTTTTTTTTCTTTCAGCAAGGACACCTTAACAAAAATTAAAAATATAAAAATAAAATGAAATTAAATGAAATAAAATAAAATGAAATAAAATAAAATGAAATAAAATAAAATGAAATAAAATAAAATAAAATATTAATTATAAGATTTGGAGGGCGTAAATAAGGCCAACAAGAACAAATTATATGGTGACATAAAAAAAAAAAAAAAAAATTAAAAAAAAAATTAATTTATAAAGGCCAATATAAAAACCTTGACAGTTCTCTAATATATATATATATATATATATGTTCATATATATATATTTTTTTTTTCTT
>NC_033658.1:2344675-2354743 GCF_001601855.1 Plasmodium reichenowi | reverse complement strand
TTCAACACATCCATATATACATATATATATATATATATATATATATATATATATATTTATTTATTTATTTATACCATTTAATATATATTATTAATATTCATTCCCATGTACTATCTTTGAACTTATATTTTTGAACAAATAAATTCATCATTTGATTGTTGTTAGAGTCACATGTAGACATATAACCTTTTTCTATCAACATTTCTTCTATCTTTATTAAAACATATGAATCAATACATGCATATATTATTTGTTCTTGGTTAAGTGGTCTTATATTCCAGTTAGCTAACTGAAATTTTTTATTTAATTTTTTATTTAATATCTTTATACATAAATCATTTAAACTTTTAACATTTAATTTGAACATTTGTTTGTTTGTTATATTAATATTATTATTATTGGTTTTTATTTTATTCATTAACTTCTTATGAAAATTATAAGGTGTAGAATGTACTAATTCTTTGAATAAATGTACATCATTTGATTGAATCATATCTCTATTCAATGTTTCAAAATATAAAATATTATAATTCTTATAAGAAGGTGTTACTTCCTCTTTTCCTGAATATATATATATATTATTATTTAAATCTATAATATTGTTGTATATATTTAAATGTGATATGTTTTGAAAATATGAAGACATTATTTTCATATCCGAAGGAAAATTAAAAAACAATTTATATATAAACGGATTTTCTAATAACCATTTAAAAAACTTATATATTATAAATTTATAATTATAATCAATAAAATATAAATCTATTATATATATTTTATTATTTGTTGAAATAGATAAAACACTAACAGTATTTTTTTTTTTTTTATAACTATCCCATTCGATATCTATACCTATATAATATCTTTTTTTTTCTTTTCTCAGTCTATCATTAATATATTCGTATGTTAATATATTATCATTATAATCATCATCATTTTTATAATTAACCATATTCTTTTTATTGTATATATTATTTTTCCAATGATTCTTTAGCTCCTCTTTTATCGTTATAATCATATTATTAAAATCATCAACACATTTTATGTACTTCACATTTTTAACGTGTTCAGGTAAATTAAAATATTCCATATATAAATCGTTATCATCAACGTAATCCTTAACATAATCAATTGATCTTTTCAAAATATTAACATTTATTTCTTCATCAGTTATATTTTCCTTAAGATTATTTTCATACTTGTTCATAAGTAAATATTGCTTTGCTGCTAAATGACTCCATTCGTTTAAGCACATACCTATAAAGGGGTCAGCAGAAAAAAAAAATAAAAATAAATATATATACATATATATATATATATATATATATATATATATATATATATATATATATATATATATACCTGTAATATCATCCGAAGATAGCAGGTACAAAAGCATTTCCTGCTTTAACCGATTACACTCAATATCGTTTAATAATAAAAAGAGAGTATTTTTCAACTGCTTATTAACTATATGTTCTAATAATAAGAAATAATTAAATGTGGCGTGTTGCTTAAATGGTGTGAAAATATTCATGTTGTCATTTTTAAAAAATGAAGCGAATTGAATTGCTGTAGTAATATATATATTTGTTTTATTAATATACTTAGAAAATAAATAATCTACATTTTGTACACTTATATTTTGTTTTAATATATTCATATCATAATTAATAGAATGTAATACATACAGAAACTTTGGATAATTAATTATTTCACACATCAAATTTATATTTAATTTATTTTTATATGTTATATTATTTTGGAAAAAGAAATGTAAGCTATTCAATAATATATCTTGTATAATATTTTTTTGTTTTTTTCTTAAAGACGGACTAACAGATATAATTATATCATCATTAAACAGACTAAATATATATTCTCCATATTCATTATTATATTCAAAAATTTTATGATAACATTTCAATAAATTAAAATATATTTTTTTTATATTATCCTTATATTCATTACTATTAACAACATTTTTTGTACTTAAATGTTGTAAAATATAAAATATTATATTACTTGTTATATTTTTTACATCTTTACCTTTACATAAATATGGTATTATATCATATATTTTATTTTTTATATATATATTATTACGTGTAGAAATATAATTTCTACTATATTTTCTTATAATACAATTATAATAAATATATTCATAATTCTTTCTATATATCACATTATGTAATCTCATATCTTCTCTGTACCATGAGAATCTATTTAATGAACAAAAATTAAAAACCTTCAGTACCTTTCTTATGTTCCTGTTTTCTCTGATTTTATTGTAACTAATATGTGATGTCATGTAATTTAAATTTATAATCCCCAAACGGTTTTTACAATGGTTTAAAAAAGGAGATTCTCCAAACATGATAGGAACGCATTTATTAATATATAAATATATAAATATATATATATATATATATATATATATATATATATATATATTTATATATATTATACTCTTACATTTTGATATAACGTATAATTATATGTATAAAAAATTTAGATACCTCCATTTATCCTATTATAATCTGCTATCAATAATTGTATACATAATGAATAAACGAAAAAAAAACAAAAAAACAAAAAATCAAGGAAAAAGTAAAATATATTTTTTTCGTTTTAATAATTAAAATCCCTATTACATACATACATACATACACACACACATATATATATATATATATATATATATATATATATATCTTTCAAAAACAAACTTGCCTAAAATATAAAAATCCCATAGTCCAATATTCTGTGCTCTACCAAATATATTTACATTGTCATATATATATTCTTTACCACATTTTATTTTCTATTTTTACTATTTTTCATAAATATTATTCATATATAGAAAAAAATAAAACACTCATGGCACACATAAAACATTTTTATGATTATAATTATAACAATTTTTATAGTTTTTATTTAAAAAAAAAAAAAAAAAAAAAAAAAAATTAAATTAAATTAAATTTAATTAAAACATTTTATACATATAAAACAATTCAATATGCAATAAAAAAAAAAAAAAATTCCTTTTTTTTTTAATATATATATATATATATATATATATATATATATATTTACACATATTGTTAATTAAAATTAAAAAAAAAAAAAAAGTAGAAACATAAATAATATATTATATATATAATATATATATTACTAAACAGATACAAAAAAAAAAATTATAACAAAAAATATTTTTTTTTTTCCATTTGTGATGTTTGAAAAAAAAAAAAAATAAAATAATATTAAGAGGGATAATATAATATATTTTATAAATAACATTATGAATGAAAAGAATATATAAACACATACATAAATATTATAACATATTCATCATATATATGTGTGGTTATTTATTTTTATATATTTCTATTTTATTTCTTGAACGAATGAATACAAAATTTTAAAAGTTTTTATTGGGGTGGATAAAATTTATCCACAAAAATTTGTTTGTCCGATATAAAATGAGCCTCGTGGTTATACAGAATATCATCTTTTATATTTGTAGTTATAAGTAATAGATAAGAAGAATCTACTTTTTCTAGTTCTACTAAGGGTATTAATACGGAATTAAATTTTATATAATAATCATATGCACATGTAGAAAGAGGAAGAACGTCATTACCTGTATTTCCATGAATATTACATTTTTGAATTAATTTATATATTGAATTATTATAAGTAATACATGATATAAATGAATTATTTTTTAAAATGTTTCCATTTTCACAATCGTCCGTTATCCTTTTTGAGTCGTTAATTCGTTTATATATATTAACAAATGGTATGCCTTTAATATCCATATTTTGAAAAAATGTTATTCTTAAAGATAATAAAGTCATACATGTTGTATGAAATAAAATAACGGAATAATTTTTTAAAGAATATAAATGTACCAATTCATATTTGAAAAATGAAAATGGTGGTACAATATAAGAATAAGGAATAAAATACAAAATCGGTTTCTCTTTATTATTTGGATAATGTATACATATTTGATAATTACCTGTAACATTAGCTCTATATAAAGAAGGCAACAGACAATATATTCCACTTTCTAATGTACATTCTATATAACAACAACCAGCTTTATATGGACCACTAGATATTATATCTCCTTTCTTTAAAGATCTAGGTGATGATGTGTTACCCTTAAATATTCTTAAATTAACTGAATGTTCTTGAGAACATTCTAAGAATATATATAATCTAGTACATTCTGGAACATATAAACGTATATGAGGATTTCTAAAATAAGACCACAAATTATTAGAACAACCACCTGCACTTTTATTCGTCCACATCCCTTTAAAATATAATGATGAATAATTATCAGGTAATAATGGAGGTATTTCATATAATGATAAATGCGTATGACTAAATACTTTAATAGTAAAATTAAATTCTTCTTTTTGTGAATACTGGGATACAATTAATACATAATCTATATTTCTCAATACATCTGGATCATTTTCAAAATTTTGTTTTTCATTATTAACATTTATTCGGTCCTTACTAGTGACTATATTATTGTATTGTTCTTTATTATGTGTGCCATTTTCTTTTTGTACATTATTTATCAAATTATCCACATTATACATATTATTCATATTAACCGTGTTCTTTATTATATTCTCCACATTTTTACAATTTTCCACATTTTGCGTATTATTTTTATTTTTTTCTTTCTTTGAATCACACATCATATTAATATTCATCAGGTCATCCTTACCACCTATTATCAACTTTATAAATGTACACTCTCCATTGGAATATATCCCTTGCTTTATTGGAAATAAGGGACAGATGATTCTATCATTACCTGCATGCACATGTAAAGCTAAATATTTTTGAGACACATCGGTTTTACGTTCTCTTACATGTCTTGATAAAAGTATCCAGACTTCTATTGGTTTCTTACCTATATAATATAAGCCATCTTCTGATAAATCTTGTTTTCTTACATTTAAATGTAAAGCAAATTGAGGATTGTACGCAACTAAATGTGTATCATCTAATAATATGGAAGAATTTAATAAACTATTGTTTTCCCATTTTGTATGTATCTCAAATTGGTATGGAAAAATAACACTATTCCAACATATATATATATGTGAAAAATATCTTATTACATCTTTCCAAGGAATCCAAAAACAACCATCATCTTTACTTATAGCCTTTTCTAATGAATAATTTAATTTTTTTTGTAATTCTTTAGTCCATGTTTCATTATCATTATGAGAATATCTTCCTTTCCATCTAATACAACCCCAAGGGTTTTTTATATATAATAATTTATCTCCATTATAATTTTCTATATTTAATATTGAATAAGCATGTCTTGTTACAATACCTGTTGATATAGAAACACCTTCTGGATAATCTAAACCAGACGGCGCAGCATCCTTTAATTCTAATGTACCTAAACACACAACACATTTTCCTTTTTTTATGCCATCATAAATATTATTCCAAACACTATCCCATTTCTCGTCATACTCTTCATAAGAATCATATTGTTCATATTCCTCATATTTTCCTTCTTTATAATTTATACCCAACGTTTTATGGCCTCCTCTTTTAATCAAATCACTATAATTGTCCACTGATCCGTTCATATATTTAGCAAAATCCATAGTGGCTAATTCTTCCTTTAGGAATTGTTTCTGCAGATTATTTTTTACTTCATAATCGTCTTTATAGCAAAAATCATAATTACAATTATAATTATTAAAACATATATTATCATCACACATATATTGAACATGATCCTTATTATTATTATTATTATGATCATTATTATGATCATTATTATGGTTATACTTTGTATCGTGTACAAATTCAACACTCTTACCATATCCATGTTTCTTATTTATCATTACCTCGCTACTTTCATATACCAATTCATCTATACGATCATCCCTTATTAAAGAATGCGTGCTATGTTTGTCAAAAGAAGGGGGAGAACTACTAATCTTAGATTTCAAAGATATTGTTACTGGTATCCAACCTGTCAAATAATACAAATCAGAACCAGGATTAGAACCAAACATAGAATATGATCCTCCCATCAATTTAACAAAAGCTTTTTCTAACAAAGTAACCCATAATTCTTTTTGATTATTTGAATAAGCCACAAGCAAAGAATTATTGTTCTTAACCGGTACATAATCATCTATTATTATCTTTCTTTGTATACCATTACAATGAAGTCTACATATATACATACCACAAGGATTAAAAATAGGCCACGTTTTATTTATACATAAATAATTCCAACTACAAGGTGTTATAATACTAGAAATAACCGGTATCTTATGTTTTTTCTCATATTCTATTAATACGGTTAATGAAGACAGAAAAGAACAATCCGCAACAAAACCTTGTCTTATACAATTATTATATAAATAAGGAGACATAACAATTGGATTCTCATATAATTCTGATAATCTTTTCCAAGAATCAAATTTTCTTTTTTGTCTAATACTTAATTCTAAGAACCCATCTGGATCTGTCCATTTATAATTTAACCATCCATATAATTTAAAACCATTTACGTAATGAAATATACATCTCTTCTTATCACATTTTTTACAACACATGTAATTTTTTTTAATACAATCCTCATTTACTATATATTTATGATCACAAGTATCTAATAAGCATTTCTCCCATTCTAATTTGATATTCTTCGATTCGTTTGCTTTATCATTCGACTTATCATTCGATTTATCATTCGACTTATCATTCGACTTATCATTCGACTTATCATTCGATTTATCATTCCATTTGCCATTCCATTTATCATTCGACTTATCATTCCATTTGCCATTCCATTTATCATTCTCTTTATCATTCTCTTTATCATTCTCTTTATCACTCTCTTTATCACTCTCTTTATCACTCTCTTTATCATTCTCTTTATCACTCTCTTTATTCTTTTGTTTAAATTTTTGTATCTTTTGAACACTTCCATTATTATTATACACATCCTTAATATAATTACTATTTTTAATTTTATCATATTTGCTTGTATTACATTTTAGGTAACTTTTACGTTCTTTCCTTTTACCCATTCCTTGTTTTTCATTTTGTACATAATGGGAATAATGTTTTTCTTCTTTCTCCATTTTATAATTTCTATATGTATGAACATCATAAATTTTATTATTTTTTTCTACGTTACCATACTGAAGGTTATTATGTTGTGTATCGCGATGGTTACCTTCCTCGACATAATTTGCTTCAAAAATGAATGAAGGTTTAAGAATATTATTAATACTAATATTATTATTATTATTATTATTATGATTATTATGATTATTATTATTATTATTATGATTATTATTATTATTATTATTATTATTATTTCTTTTCTTTTTTTTTTTTTTTTTTTCTTTTTTTTTTTGATATATTAGATTCAAATTCAAATTTTCAGTATTCTTATCATTATTTTCATTAAGGTTCGAGGATGAAGAGGGCCTGGATTTAAATGTATCTATGGATGATGTAATATAATAATCATATATATTATGGTCACATTTCTCATTATAATTTTCATTTATATAATGTACATCATTTTTCTTTATATTATCGTTTGGAATTATAAATGTATTAATACCATGTGTGTTATCATAACTTTTTACATTTATATTTTTTTCTTTTTTATCATATATATTATACATATTATTAGATATTTTATTTGTATATTCATTTGTACCTATGTCTTCTATTTGATTTATTGATTTTATTTTATGGCGTTGATTCAACATATCATTTAATGTCGTATCTATTTTATAAAAATTTCGAGAATTGATTAAAGATTCCTTTGGTTCATAATTTATGTGTTTATTTTTGATTTTGCTTTCATGATTATCTTTTATATTATTATAGATGAGATTTTTGCGAAGGTTATTTTTAAAAACTTGGTGAAGACTAAGATTAGTTTTATTAGTAGTAACATATTTATTTTTCTTTTCTTTTCTTTTTTTTCTTAGAAAGAGATTTTTTTTATTCATCTTATTGAGTACAATACCTGTTTTTTTTGGATCTTCATAATGATGACTACATAAAAGATATGTATAAGAGAAGTTCGATTGTGTTTTATATCTATGTGCACATTTCATTTTATTATTATTATAATCATGGTGATAATTATCATTAATAATATTATTAAAAAGGGTACAATATGATAATTGTTGATTTGGATACTTGTGATAATGACTATGATTCATTTCTTTAATATCTTCTTTCATATCTAAATAATTCTGTACATATTTCAGATATAAATTATTTTTAATATCTGGATCATTATCTATCCAAGGTAATATAATATATTTCCCAATAAAAGAGCTCTCAAATAATATTTTTGAAGCTGCTTTATTTTCAGATATATGACTAGGCATTAAAGAAAGTAAATTAAAAACATCACAATTATATTTATAATATTCATATATATATAAGAATGAATTTCGTTTTAATATAATATTTTTAAAATCATGATAATACATTAATAGATCTTTATTTTTTTTCATATTACTAAATAATTTTTGTTGATCCTTTTTATTTTTATATTTATTTTTTAAATATAACATATAGAAATCATTCTCATCTTCATAATGTTTAAAATGATAATCAATAAAATTATCATCCTTATTATTACTATAAGATGTAAATACATCATGAACACTTTGTACTTTTTTTTGTTTTTTAAATTTATTGTTTATATATGATTTTCTATTTATTAGTGTGTTACTAATGGTATGTATAATATTACTAAATGAATTTTTAAGTAATTTATCCTTTTTTTTTTTTTTTTTTTTCTCATAATTTTTAATTTTATATTTTTTATCTTCTATTAAATTACAATTTTTTATCTTTACATTTTCTAAATCCATACTTCTACTTTTACAAATATCATATTTATTTGATTCTATATTTGTATACACTTCATTATAATAATACGATTTATTGGACTTATTTTCATTATTATCCTTAAATAAAAATAAATTTTTATTATCATTATTATTCTTATTATTTTTTACACTCTTATTATTTGTTGAACTTTCTATTACATAAGTAATATTCTCTTTCTCACTACTTATAAGCAATTCTTTATCACTACACTTATTTGAAATATTCTTGAATATATTTTTTTTGTAATAAAACCTTTCTTTGGAATTGTCAATATTGTTCTTAATCAAATTATTATCGTTATAAATATAATGATTCTTACAATTCATATTATTATCATTATTAATATCATTATTATTATCATTATTATTATCATTATTATTACAGTCAACATTATTATTTTCATCATCCTTTTCATTATCTTTTTTTTCTTTCATCACATAACTTGATACATTCTTATTACTCACATTATTCCCTTCAACATTTTCTATTAAATTACATTTTTCCTTTTTTCTTTTTTTTATTTTTCTTTCCTCTTTTACTTTGCTATTTATACACCCCATATCATTATATGGAAGGAATGTCTTAATTCGCTTTATATAATTTTAATTAAAAAAAATAATAAAATTATATTAAATCGAATATAATAAGTAATAAAACCAAACAAAAACAACACAACTCAAAAAATTTATTAAATTTTAATAATAATGTTGTAGAAAATAAAAAAATATATACAAATTTAATATATATATAAATAAATAAATATATACATATATATATTAATTAATATATATATTTTTAAAATATGTAACTATTACATTTATAAACAAACTTTTATATTTCATATAGTTTTATATAATAATTAAATGCATAATCCTATAAAATAAAAGAAAAAAAAAAAAAAAAAAAAAAAGGTTATATATAAAGTTATTTAAATAAATAAACGTGTATACAAAAATGTCATATAAATTTTTTTTATATACAAATATAATATATAGTATAATATAATACTGTTAAAATTATATATTACATATTATTATATTAATATATTTATATATATATATATATATATATATATATATATATATAAAAAATTATTTATCTTAAAAATATTTTATTTTTTTTTTTTTTTTTTTT
>NC_033658.1:2342790-2344575 GCF_001601855.1 Plasmodium reichenowi | reverse complement strand
TAAATTACTAATGTGCACACATACTAACATTTAAATAAAAATATATCCTGTTATATGTATTTATATAATTAGAAGAAAAGAAAAAAAATATATATATATATATATATAACATTTTTATTCATAATTTATTTAACATAAAAATAATTATGAATAAATGCATATTTGTAATTTTATATATATATATATATTATGTCAAAGGATACCAAAAAAGAAAAAACAAAATATTATATTTTTATTTAAAAAAAGAAAAAAAAGAAAAATCAATTAATCATTCTTTAGTCATAATATTTATTACTCCAAAAATATAAACTGTGTTCATGAAAAAAAAAAATATATTTCGTTTAAATCAAATAAGAAAAAATGATGATTAGAAGAATATTATTTTTCTATCAAAACGTGTATATCAATACAAAGTAAAAAAAATATATTTATTTATTATATATATGTAATAATCATTATTTTATTATTAACTTGATAATAGGATATTTTAAAAAGTTGTAATATTAAAAAAATAAACTAAAAAAATTTAAACACATAAAAATTATTGCTTAAATGCCCATAAACATATTTCCATATATACCTAATTTTCACAATTGAAAAAAAAAAAAAAAAAAAAAAAAAATAAGGAGAAAATCAAAAAAAGATATATGTATATATATATATATATATTAAGTCATATATATATATATATATATATATATATATATACTCATTTCCATACGTCAGCTTGTTCATCTGGCATTTTATAATCTCCAAACATTCCTGCTGGGGGAGCATATCCAAAATATTTTTGAATATTTTGCCTTGTCAACATAAGTGTTAAGGTATATATAAAAGTTGATGAGCAATGATATACATTTTTTGATTGTAGACCTGTACGTGTTAATAAGGTAAATGGAAAGATTGGTTTAAATGGTAATACAGCAATTGTTAACCCTTCAAATAAACTAAATAATACTGGCATGACACACATAAAAATCAAACCTGTAATAAAATTTGATTTTGTTTTTAATGTTGTCATTTCTTTAGTTTTCTCTATATATAATTCTTCTGCTGAAGCCTTTTTCTTCTTATCCTTTTTTTTATCTAATTTACTTAATAATCCATCGTCTTTCTCTTTCTGTACTTCTTCATATAAAACCTTTACTTCTTCATTTAATTTTTTAAATTTCTCATTTCTATATACAAATAACCAACTTAAAAATTCAGAAAATATACCACATAATATAGCTAAACCCATTATACAAAATACATCATACTTTCGTATTTTATCCTCCATATTAATAACACTTTGAAAAAAATATATAATAAAATAGAAAGATATAACAAGTTATCTAAATATAATTAATTGTTAAATAGTTGGTCAAAGGGATACTGAACAAATATTACATAAATAAATAAATAAATATATATATATATATATATATATATATATATATATATATATAATTTATAACTTATTAATCTTTATTTTATAATTATTTACATTTTTTATAAATATATATATAAACATATATATTGATATATTCATATATTCATATAATTTTAATGATCAATAATACTTTCTAAATTACAAAGTAATTGATGTTTACTTTATATATAAATAATTCTCTTTCTAATTTTTGAAAAATATTAAAAAATTTCAAAAATATTAAATTGTATATAATATATTAATTACAAAAAAGGAAAATATATATATATATATATATATATATAATATATTTATTTATATATTCTTTAAAAGGTTTTTTTTTTTTTTTTTTTTTTTTTTTTTTTTTTTTTTGA